>NC_057811.1:114626755-114644179 GCF_018294505.1 Triticum aestivum
AAAACTGATTCCGAACGACAGTTACAGACTAGTTCTTGTGTAGTTGCATTCTAATTTTTCCATTCTACTTCACTAAACGTCTCCATACGAGATCCAATTACTTGTAGGGAAATGCAAGAGACCTCGGTTATGAGGATGCACTAGGTCCATAGCTGGGACTTTGTGTATGTTCTCGAAATGCGTTTGTCGAGGCTCATTAAGAAAGTTTCTATACCAGTTTCTGAACGAACTCCTTAAGAAACGTTCTCCAAAAGTTCCCTATGAAAGAATCCTTTGAAGCATCTGGTCGTCACAAACGTTTTGACTACTTGTGGAGCCAAAACGGATACCGTATGAGTCAGATATCCATGTTTCCGTTAACACTGCGCAAAACTGATTCCGAACGACAGTTACAGACTAGTTCTTGTGTAGTTGCATTCGATTTTTTCCATTCTCCTTCACTAAACATCTCCATATGAGATCCAATTACTTGTAGGGAAATGCAAGATACCTCGGTTATGAGGATGCAGTAGGTCCATAGCTGGGACTTTGTGTATGTTCTCGAAACGCGTTTGTCGTGTGCTCATTAAGAAAGTTTCTATACAAGTTTCTGAACGAACTCCTTAAGAAAAGTTCTCCAAAAGTTCCCTATGAAAGAATCCTTTGAAGCACCTGGTCGTCACAAACGTTTTGACTACTTGTGGAGCCAAAACGGACTCCGTATGACTCAGATATCCATGTTTGAGTTAACACTGCGCAAAACTAATTCCGAACGACAGTTACAGACTAGTTCTTGTGTAGTTGCACTCGATTTTTTCCATTCTACTTCACTAAACATCTCCATATGAGATACAATTACTTGTAGGGAAATGGAAGAGACCTCGGTTATGAGGATGCACTAGGTCCATAGCTGGGACTTTGTGTATGTTCTCAAAATGCGTTTGTCGAGTGCTCATTAAGAAAGTTTCTATACAAGTTTCTGAACGAACTCCTTAAGAAAAGTTCTCCAAAAGTTCCCTATGAAAGAATCCTTTGAAGCACCTAGTCTTCACAAACGTTTTGACTACTTGTGGAGCCAAAACGGACTCCGTATGAGTCAGATATCCATGTTTCAGTTAACACTGCACAGAATTGATTCCGAACGACAGTTACAGAGTAGTTCTTGTGTACTTGCACTCGATTTTTTCCATTCTACTTCACTAAACATCTCCATATGATATCCAATTAGTTGTACGGAAATGCAAGAGACCTCAGTTATGACGATGCACTAGGTCCATACCTGGGACTTTGTGTATGTTCTCGAAATGCGTTTGTCGAGTGCTTATTAGAAAAGTTTCTATACAAGTTTCTGAACGAACTCCTTAAGAAAGGTTCTCCAAAAGTTCCCTATGAAAGAATCCTTTGAAGAATCTGGTCGTCACAAACATTTTGACTACTTTGGGAGCCAAAACGGATTCCGTATGAGTCAGATATCCATGTTTCAGTTAACACTGCGCAAAACTGATTCCGAACGACAGTTACAGACTAGTTCTTGTGCACTTGCACTCCATTTTTTCCATTCTACTTCACTAAACATCTCCATATGAGATCCAATTACTTGTAGGGAAATGCAAGAGACCTTGGTTATGAGGATGCACTAGGTCCATAGCTGGGACTTTGTGTATGTTCTCGAAATGCGTTTCTCGAGTGCTCATTAAGAAAGTTTCTATACCAGTTTCTGAACGAACTCCTTAAGAAACGTTCTCCAAAAGTACCCTATGAAAGAATCCTTTGAAGCATCTGGTCGTCACAAACGTTTTCACTACTTGTGGATCCAAAACGGACTCCGTATGAGTCAGATATCCATGTTTTAGTTAACACTGCGCAAAACTGATTCCGAACGACAGTTACAGACTAGTTCTTGTGTAGTTGCGTTCGATTTTTTCCATTCTACTTCACTAAACATCTCCATATGAGATCCAATTACTTGTAGGGAAATGAAAGAGACCTCGGTTATGAGGATGCACTAGGTCCATAGCTGGGACTTTGTGTATGTTCTCGAAATGCGTTTGTCGAGTGCTCATTAATAAAGTTTCTATACAAGTTTCTGAATGAACTCCTTAAGAAAAGTTCTCCAAAAGTTCCCTATGAAAGAATCCTTTGAAGCATCTGGTCGTCACAAAAGTTTTGACTACTTGTGGAACCAAAACAGACTCCGTATGAGGCAGATATCCATGTTTCAGTTAACACTGCGCAAAACTGATTCCGAACGACAGTTACAGACTAGTTCTTCTGTAGTTGCACTCGATTTTTTCCATGCTACTTCACTAAACATCTCCATATGAGGTCCAATTACTTGTAGGGAAATGCAAGAGACCTCAGTTATGAGGATGCACTAGGTCCATAGCTGGGACTTTGTGTATGTTCTCAAAATGCGTTTGTCGAGTGCTCATTAAGAAAGTTTCTATACAAGTTTCTGAACGAACTCCTTAAAAAAGTTCTCCAAAAGTTCCCTATGAAAGAATCCTTTGAAGCATCTGGTCGTCACAAACGTTTTGACTACTTGTGGAACCAAAACGGACTCTGTATGAGGCAAATCCATGTTTCAGTTAACGCTGCGCAAAACTGATTCCGAACGACAGTTACAGACTAGTTCTTGTGTAGTTGCACTCGATTTTATCCATTCTACTTCACTAAAAATCTCCATATGAGATCTAATTACTTGTAGGGAAATGCAAGAGACCTCGGTTATGAGGATGCACTAGGTCCATAGCTGGGACCTTGTGTATGTTCTCAAAATGCGTTTGTCGAGTGCTCATTAAGAAAGTTTCTATACAAGTTTCTGAACGAACTGCTTAAAAAAGTTCTCCAAAAGTTCCCTATGAAAGAATCCTTTGAAGCACCTGGTCTTCACAAACGTTTTGAATACTTGGGGAGCCAAAACGGACTCCGTATGAGTCAGTATCCACATTTCAGTTAACACTGCGCAAAACTGATTCCGAACGACAGTTACAGACTAGTTCTTGTGTAGTTGCACTTTATTTTTTCCATTCTACTTCACTAAACATCTCCATATGAGATCCAATTACTTGTAGGGAAATGCAAAAGACCTCGGTTTTGACGATGCACCAGGTCCATAGCTGGGACTTTGTGTATGTTCTTAAAATGCGTTTGTCGAGTGCTCATTAAGAAAGTTTCTATACAAGTTTCTGAACGAACTCCTTAAGAAAAGTTCTCCAAAAGTTCCCTATGAAAGAATCCTTTGAAGCATCTGGTCGTCAAAAATGTTTTGACTACTTGTGGAGCCAAAACGGACTCCGTATGAGTCAGATATCCATGTTTCAGTTAACACTGCGCAAAACTAATTCCGAACGACAGTCACACACTAGTTCTTGTGTTGTTGCACTCGTTTTTTTCCATTCTACTTCACTAAACATCTCCATAGGAGATCCAATTACTTGTAGGGAAATGCAAGAGACCTCGGTTATGAGGATGCACTACGTCCATAGCTGGGACTTTGTGTATGTTCTCGAAATACGTTTGTCGAGTGCTCATTAAGAAAGTTTCTATAAAAGTTTTTGAACGAACTCCTGAAGAAAAGTTCTCCAAAAGTTCCCTAAGAAAGAATCCTTTGAAGCAGTCGTCACAAACGTTTTGACTACTCGTGGAGCGAAAACGGACTCCGTATGACGCAGATATCCATGTTTCAGTTAACACTGCGCAAAACTGATTCCGAACGATAGTTACAGACTAGTTCTTGTGTAGTTGCACTCGATTTTTTTCATTGTACTTCAGTAAACATCTCCATATGAGATCCAATTACTTGTAGGGAAATGCAAGAGACCTCGGTTATGAGGATCCACTAGGTCCATAGCTGGGACTTTGTGTATGTTCTCAAAATGCGTTTGTCGAGTGCTCATTAAGAAAGTTTCTATACAAGTTTCTGAACAAACTCCTTAAGAAATGTTCTCCCAAAGTTCCCTATGAAAGAATCCTTTGAAGCATCTGGTTGTCACAAACGTTTTGACTACTTGTGGAACCCAAACGGACTCCGTATGAGGCAGATATCCATGTTTCAGTTAACACTATGCAAAACTGATTTCGAACGACAGTTACAAACTAGTTCTTGTCTAGTTGCACTCGATTTTTTCCATTCTACTTCACTAAACATCTCCATGTGAGATCCAATTACTTGTAGGGAAATGCAGGAGACCTCGTTTATGAGGATGCACTAGGTCCATAGCTGGGACTTTGTGTATGTTCTCAAAATGCGTTTGTCGAGTGCTCATTAAGAAAGTTTTGATACAAGTTTCTGAACGAACTCCTTAAGAAAAGTTCTCCAAAAGTTCCCTATGAAAGAATCCTTTGAAGCACCTAGTCGTCACAAATGTTTTGACTACTTGTGGAACCAAAACGGACTCCGTATGAGTCAGATATCCATGTCTCAGTTAACACTGTGCAAAACTGATTTCGAACGACAGTTACAAACTTGTTCTTGTGTAGTTGCACTCGATCTTTTCCATTATACTTCACTAAACATCTCCATATGAGATCCAATTACTTGTAGGGAAATGCAAGAGACCTCGGTTATGAGGATGCACTAGGTCCATAGCTGGGACTTTGTGTATGTTCTCGAAATGCGTTTGTCGCGTGCTCATTAAGAAAGTTTCTATACCAGTTTCTGAACGAACTCCTTAAGAAAAGTTCTCCAAAAGTTCCCTATGAAAGAATCCTTTGAAGCACCTAGTCGTCACAAACGTTTTGACAACTTTTCGAGCCAAAACAGACTCCGTATGAGTCAGATATCCATGTTTCAGTTAACACTGCGCAAAACTTATTCCGAACGACAGTTACAGACTAGTTCTTGTGTAGTTGCACTCGATTTTTTCCATTCTACTTCACTAAACATCTCCATATGAGATCCAATTACTTGTAGGGAAATGCAAGAGACCTCGGTTATGAGGATGCACTAGGTCCATAGCTGGGACTTTGTGTATGTTCTTAAAATGCGTTTGTCGAGTGCTCATTAAGAAAGTTTCTATACAAGTTTCTGAACGAACTCCTTAAGAGAAGTTCTCCTAAAGTTCCCTATGAAAGAATCCTTTGAAGCATCTGGTCATCACAAATGTTTTGACTACTTGTGGAGCCAAAACGGACTCCGTATGAGTCAGATATCCACATTTCAGTTAACACTGCGCAAAACTGATTCCGAACGACAGTTACAGACTAGTTCTTGTGTAGTTGCACTTTATTTTTTCCATTCTACTTCACTAGACATCTCCATATGAGATCCAATTACTTGTAGGGAAATGCAAGAGACCTCGGTATTGATGATGCACCGGGTCCATAGCTGGGACTTTGTGTATGTTCTTGAAATGCGTTTGTCGAGTGCTCATTAAGAAAGTTTCTATACAAGTTTCTGAACGAACTCCTTAAGAAAAGTTCTCCAAAAGTTCCCTATGAAAGAATCCTTTGAAGCATCTGGTCGTCACAAATGTTTTGACTACTTGTGGAGCCAAAACGGACTCCGTATGAGTCAGATATCCATGTTTCAGTTAACAGTGCGCAAAACTAATTCCGAACGACAGTTACACACTAGTTCTTGTGTAGTTGCACTCGTTTTTTTCCATTCTACTTCACTAAACATCTCCATATGAGATCCAATTACTTGTAGGGAAATGCAAGAGACCTCGGTTATGAGGATGCACTAGGTCCATAGCTGGGACTTTGTGTATGTTCTCGAAATACGTTTGTCGAGTGCTCATTAAGAAAGTTTCTATAAAAGTTTTTGAACGAACTCCTGAAGAAAAGTTCTCCAAAAGTTCCCTAAGAAAGAATCCTTTGAAGCAGTCGTCACAAACGTTTTGACTACTCGTGGAGCGAAAACGGACTCCGTATGAGGCAGATATCCATGTTTCAGTTAACACTGCGCAAAACTGATTCCGAACGATAGTTACAGACTAGTTCTTGTGTACTTGCACTCGATTTTTTTCATTGTACTTCAGTAAACATCTCCATATGAGATCCAATTACTTGTAGGGAAATGCAAGAGACCTCGGTTATGAGGATGCACTAGGTCCATAGCTGGGACTTTGTGTATGTTCTCAAAATGCGTTTGTCGAGTGCTCATTAAGAAAGTTTCTATACAAGTTTCTGAACAAACTCCTTAAGAAATGTTCTCCCAAAGTTCCCTATGAAAGAATCCTTTGAATCATCTGGTTGTCACAAACGTTTTGACTACTTGTGGAACCCAAACGGACTCCGTATGAGGCAGATATCCATGTTTCAGTTAACACTATGCAAAACTGATTTCGAACGACAGTTACAAACTAGTTCTTGTGTAGTTGCACTCGATTTTTTTCCATTCTACTTCACTAAACATCTCCATGTGAGATCCAATTACTTGTAGGGAAATGCAGGAGACCTCGGTTATGAGGATGCACTAGGTCCATAGCTGGGACTTTGTGTATGTTCTCAAAATGCGTTTGTCGAGTGCTCATTAAGAAAGTTTTGATACAAGTTTCTGAATGAACTCCTTAAGAAAAGTTCTCCAAAAGTTCCCTATGAAAGAACCCTTTGAAGCACCTAGTGGTCACAAATCTTTTGACTACTTGTGGAACCAAAACGGACTCCGTATGAGTCAGATATCCATGTCTCAGTTAACACTGTGAAAAACTGATTTCGAACGACAGTTACAACCTTGTTCTTGTGTAGTTGCACTCGATCTTTTCCATTATACTTCACTAAACATCTCCATATGAGATCCAATTACTTGTAGGGAAATGCAAGAGACCTCGGTTATGAGGATGCACTAGGTCCATAGCTGGGACTTTGTGTATGTTCTCGAAATGCGTTTGTCGCGTGCTCATTAAGAAAGTTTCTATACCAGTTTCTGAACGAACTCCTTAAGAAAAGTTCTCCAAAACTTCCCTATGAAAGAATCCTTTGAAGCACCTAGTCGTCACAAATGTTTTGACTACTTGTGGAACCAAAACGGACTCCGTATGAGTCAGATATCCATGTCTCAGTTAACACTGTGCAAAACTGATTTCGAACGACAGTTACAAACTTGTTCTTGTGTAGTTGCACTCGATCTTTTCCATTATACTTCACTAAACATCTCCATATGAGATCCAATTACTTGTAGGGAAATGCAAGAGACCTCCGTTATGAGGATGCACTAGGTCCATAGCTGGGACTTTGTGTATGTTCTCGAAATGCGTTTGTCGAGTGCTCATTAAGAAAGTTTCTATACAAGTTTCTGAACGAACTCCTTAAGAAAAGTTCTCCAAATGTTCCCTATGAAAGAATCCTTTGAAGCACCTGGTCGTCAAAAATGTTTTGACTACTTGTGGAGCCAAAACGGACTCCGTATGATTCAGATATCCATGTTTCAGTTAACACTGCGCAAAACTGATTCCAAACGACAGTTACAGACTAATTCTTGTGTAGTTGCATTCGATTTTTTCCATTCTACTTCACTAAACATCTCCATGTGAGATCCAATTACTTGTAGGGAAATGCAGGAGACCTCGGTTATGAGGATGCACTAGGTCCATAGCTGCGACTTTGTGTATGTTCTCAAAATGCGTTTGTCGAGTGCTCATTCAGAAAGTTTCTATACAAGTTTCTGAATGAACTCTTTAAGAAAAGTTCTCATAATGTTCCCTATGAAAGAAACCTTTGAAGCACCTGGTCGTCACAAATGTTTTGACTACTTGTGGAGCCAAAACGGACTCCGTATGAGTCAGATATCCATGTTTCAGTTAACACTGCGCAAAACTGATTCCGAACGACAGTTACAGACTTGTTCTTGTGTACTTGCACTCGATTTTTTCCATTCTACTTCACTAAACATCTCCATATGAGATCCAATTACTTGTAGGGAAATGCAAGAGACCTCGGTTATGAGGATGCACTAGGTCCATAGCTGGTACTTTGTGTATGTTCTCGAAATACGTTTGTCGAGTGCTCATTAAGAAAGTTTCTATACAAGTTTCTGAACGAACTCCTTAAGAAAAGTTCTCCAAAAGTTCCCTATGAAAGAATCCTTTGAAGCATCTGGTCGTCACAAACATTTTGACTACTTGTGGAGCCAAAATGGACTCCGTATGAGTCAGATATCAATGTTTCAGTTAACACTGCGCAAAACCATTTCCGAACGACAGTTACAGACTAGTTCTTGTGTAGTTGCACTCGATTCTTTCCATTCTACTTCATTAAACATCTCCATATGAGATCCAATTACTTGTAGGGAAATTCAAGAGACCTAGGTTATGAGGATGCACTAGGTCCATAGCTGGGACTTTGTGTATGTTCTCGAAATGCGTTTGTTGAGTGCTCATTAAGAAAGTTTCTATACCAGTTTCTGAACGAACTCCATAAGAAAAGTTCTCCAAAAGTTCCCGATGAAAGAATCCTTTGAAGCATCTGGTTGTCACAAACGTGTTGACTACTTGTGGAGCCAAAACGGACTCCGTATGAGTCAGATATCAATGTTTCAATTAACGCTGCGCAAAACTAATTCCGAACGACACTTACAGACTAGTTCTTGCGTAGTTGCACTCGATTTTTTCCATTCTACTTCACTAAACATCTCCATAGGAGATCCAATTACTTGTAGGGAAATGCAAGAGACCTCGGTTATGAGGATGCACGAGGTCCATAGCTGTGACTTTGCGTATGTTCTCGAAATACGTTTGTCGAGTGGTCATTAAGAAAGTTTCTATACAAGTTTTTGAACGAACTCCTGAAGAAAATTTCTCCAAAAGTTCCTCAAGAAAGAATCCTTTGAAGCATCTGGTCGTCACAAACGTTTTGACTACTTGTGGAGCCAAAACGGACTCCGTATGAGGCAGATATCCATGTTTCAGTTAACACTGCGCAAAACTGATTCCGAACGACAGTTACAGACTAGTTCTTGTGTAGTTGCACTCGATTTTTTCCATTCTACTTCACTAAACATCTCCATATGAGATCCAATTACTTGTAGGGAAATGCAAGAGACCTCGGTTATGAGGATGCACTAGGTGCATAGCTGGGACTTTGTAGATATTCTCAAAATGCGTTTGTCGAGTGCTAATTAAGAAAGTGTCTATACAAGTTTCTGAACGAACTCCTTAAGAAAAGTTCTCCCAAAGTTCCCTATGAAAGAATCCTTTGAAGCATCTGGTCGTCACAGACGTTTTTACTACTTGTGGAGCCAAAACGGACACCGTATGAGTCAGATATCCATGTTTCAGTTAACACTGCGCAAAACTGATTCCGAACGAAAGTTACAGACTAATTCTTGTGTAGTTGCATTCGATATTTTCCATTCTACTTCACTAAACATCTCCATATGAGATCCAATTACTTGTAGGGAAATGCAAGAGACCTCGGTTATGAGGATGCATTAGGTGCATAGCTGGGACTTTGTGTATGTTCTCGAAATGCGTTTGTCGAGTGCTCATTAAGAAAGTTTCTATACAAGTTTCTGAACGAACTCCTTAAGAAAACTTCTCCAAAAGTTCCCTATGAAAGAATCCTTTGAAGCACCTGGTCGTCACAAACATTTTGACTACTTGTGGAGCCAAAACGGACTCCGTATGAATTAGATATCCATGTTTCAGTTAACACTACGCAAAACCAATTCCGAACGACAGTTACAGACTAGTTCTTGTGTAGTTCCACTCGATTCTTTCCATTCTACTTCACTAAACATCTCCATATGAGATCCAATTACTTGTAGGGAAATGCAAGAGACCTCGGTTATGAGGATGCACCAGGTCCATAGCTGGGACTTTGTGTATGTTCTCGAAATGCGTTTGTTGGGTGCTCATTAAGAAAGTTTCTATACATGTTTCTGAACGAACTCCTTAAGAAAAGTTCTCCAAAAGTTCCCTAAGAAAGAATACTTTGAAGCATCTCATCGTAACAAATGTTTTGACTACTTGTGGATCCAAAACGGACTCCGTATGAGGCAGATATCCATGTTTCAGTTAACACTGCGCAAAAATGATTCCGAATGACAGTTACAAACTAGTTCTTGTGTAGTTGCACTCGATTTTTTCCATTCTATTTCACTAAACATCTCCATATGAGATCCAATTACTTGTAGGGAAATGCAAGAGACCTTGGTTATGAGGATGCACTATGTCCATAGCTATGTTTTCGAAATGCATTTGTCGAGAGCTCATTAAGAAAGTTCCTATATAAGTTTCTGAACGAACTCCTTAAGAAAAGTTCTCCAAAAGTTCCCTAAGAAAGAATCCTTTGAAGAACCTGGTCGTCACAAATGTTTTGACTACTTGTGGAGCCAAAACGCACTTCGTATGAGTCAGATATCCATGTTTTAGTTAACACTTCGCAAAACTGATTCCGAACGACAGTTACAGACTAGTTCTTGGGTAGTAGCACTCGATTTTTTCCATTCTACTTCACTAAACATCCTCATATGAGATCTAATTACTTGTAGGGAAATGCAAGAGACCTCATTTATGAGGATGCACTAGGTCCATAACTGGGACTTTGTGTACGTTCTCGAAATGCGTTTGTCGAATGGTCATTAAGAAAGTTTCTATAAAAGTTTCTGAACGAACTCCATAAGAAAAGTTCTCCAAAAGTTCCCTATGAAAGAATCCTTTGAAGCATCTGGTTGTCACAAACGTGTTGACTACTTTTGGAGCCAAAACGGACTCCGTATGAGTCAGATATCCATGTTTCAATTAACACTTCGCAAAACTGATTCCGAACGACAGTTACAGACTAGTTCTTGTGTAGTTGCACCCGATTTTTTCCATTCTACTTCACTAAACGTCTCCAAATGAGATCCAATTACTTTTGGGGAAATGCAAGAGACCTCGGTTATGAGGATGCACTAGGTCCATAGCTGGGAATATGTGTATGTTCTCGAAATGCGTTTGTTGAGTGCTCATTAAGAAAGTTTCTATACAAGTTTCTGAACGAACTCCTTAAGAAAAGTTCTCCATAAGTTCCCTATGAAAGAATCCTTTGAAACATCTGGTCGTCACAAATGTTTTGACTACTTGTGGAGCCAAAACGGACTCCGTACGAGTCACATATCCATGTTTCAGTTAACACTGTGCAAAACTGATTCCGAACGACAGTTACAAATTAGTTCTTGTGTAGTTGCACTCGGTTTTTTCTATTCTACTTCACTAAACATCTCCAGATTAGATCCAATTACTTGTAGGGAAATGCAAGAGACCTTGGTTATGAGGATGCACCAGGTCCATAGCTGGGACTTTGTGTATGTTCTCGAAATGCGTTTGTCGAGTGCTCATTAAGAAAGTTTCTATAAAAGTTTCTGAACAAACTCCTTAAGAAAAGTTCTCCAAAACTTCCCTATGAAAGGATCCTTTGAAGCATGTGGTCGTCACAAACGTTTTGACACTTGTGGAGCCAAAACGGACTCCGTATGAGTCAGATATCCATGTTTCAGTTAACACTTCGCAAAACTGATTCCGAATGACAGTTACAGACTAGTTCTTGTGTAGTTGCACTCAATTTTTTCCATTCTACTTCACTAAACATCTCCATATGAGATCCAATTAATTGTAGGGAAATGCAAGAGACCTCATTAATGAGGATGCACTAGCTCCATAGCTGGGACTTTGTGTATGTTCTCGAAATGCGTTTGTCGAGTGCTCATTAAGAAAGTTTCTATACAAGTTTCTGAACGAACTCCTTAAGAAAAGTTCTCCAAAAGTTCCCTATGAAAGAATCCTTTGAAGCACCTGGTCGTCACAAACGTTTTGACTACTTCTGGAGCCAAAACGGACTGCGTATGAATTAGATATCCATGTTTGAGTTAACACTGCGCAAAACCAATTCCGAACGACAGTTACAGACTAGTTCTTGTGTAGTTGCACTCGATTTTTTCCATTCTACTTCTGTAAACATCTCCATATGAGATCCAATTACTTGTAGGGAAATGCAAGAGACCTCGGTTATGAGGATGCACTAGGTCCATAGCTGGGACTTTGTGTATGTTCTCGAAATGCGTTTGTCGGGTGCGCATTAAGAAAGTTTCAATACAAGTTTCTGAACGAACTCCTGAAGAAAAATTCTCCAAAAGTTCCCTATGAAAGAATCCTTTGAAGCTCCTGGTCGTCACAAACGTTTTGACTTCTTGTGGAGCAAAAACGGACTCCGTATGAGTCAGATATCCATGTTTGAATTAACACTGCGCAAAACTAATTCCGAACGACAGTTACAGACTAGTTCTTGTGTAGTTGCACTCGATTTTTTCCATTCTACTTCACTAAACATCTCCATATGAGATCCAATTACTTGTAGGGAAATGCAAGAGACCTCGGTTATGAGGATGCACTAGGTCCATAGCTGGTACTTTGTGTATGTTCTCGAAATGCATTTGTCGAGTGCTCATTAAGAAAGTTTCTATACAAGTTTCTGAACGAACTCTTTAAGAAAAGTTGTCCAAAAGTTCCCTATGAAAGAATCCTTTGAAGCATCGGGTCGTCACAAACGTTTTGACTACTTGTGGAGCCAAAACGGACTTCGTATGAGTCAGATATCCATGTTTCAGTTAACACTGCGCAAAACTGATTCCGAACGACAGTTACAGACTAGTTCTTGTGTACTTGCACTTGATTTTTTCCATTCTACTTCTCTAAACATCTCCATATGAGATCCAATTACTTGTAGGGAAATGCAAGAGACCTCGGTTATGAGGATGCACTAGGTCCATAGCTGGTACTTTGTGTATGTTCTCAAAATGCGTTTGTCGAGTGCTCATTAAGAAAGTTTCTATACAAGTTTCTGAACGAACTCCTTAAGAAAAGTTCTCCAAAAGTTCCCTATGAAAGAATCCTTCGAAGCACCTCGTCGTCACATATGTTTTGACTACTTGTGGAACCAAAACGGACTCCGTATGAGTCAGATATCCATTTTTCAGTTAACACTGTGCAAAACAGATTCCGAACGACTGTTACAGACTAGTTCTTGTGTAGTTGCACTCGATCTTTTCCATTATACTTCACTAAACATCTCCATATGAGATCCAATTACTTGTAGTGAAATGCAAGAGACCTCGGTTATGAGGATGCACTAGGTCCAGAGCTGGGACTTTGTGTATGTTCTCGAAATGCGTTTGTCGAGTGCTCATTAAGAAAGTTTCTATACCAGTTTCTGAACGAACTCCTTAAGAAAAGTTCTCCAAAAGTTCCCTATGAAAGAATCCTTTGAAGCATCTGGTCGTCACAAACGTTTTGACTACTTGTGGAGCCAAAATGGACTACGTATGAGTCAGATATCCATGTTTCAGTTAAAACTGCGCAAAACTGATTCCAAACGACAGTTACAGACTAGTTCTTGTGTAGTTGCACTCGATTCTTTCCATTCTACTTCACTAAACATCTCCATATGAGATCCAATTAATTGTAGGGAAATGCAAGAGACCTCGGTTATGAGGACGCACTAGGTCCATAGCTGGGACTTTGTGTATGTTGTCGAAATGCGTTTGTCGAGTGCTCATTAAGAAAGTTTCTATACAAGTTTCTGAACAAACTCCTTAAGAAAAGTTCTCCAAATGTTCCATATGAAAGAATCCATTGAAGCACCTGGTCGTCACAAATGTTTTGACTACTTGTGGAGCCAAAACGGACTTCGTATGAGTCAGATATCCATGTTTCAGTTAACACTGCGCAAAACTGATTCCGAACGACAGTTACAGACTAGTTCTTGTGTACTTGCACTCGATTTTTTCCATTCTACTTCACTAAACATCTCCATATGAGATCCAATTACTTGTAGGGAAATGCAAGAGACCTCGGTTATGAGGATGCACTAGGTCCAAAGCTGGTACTTTGTGTATGTTCTCGAAATGCGTTTGTCGAGTGCTCATTAAGAAAGTTTCTATACAAGTTTCTGAACGAACTCCTTAAGAAAAGTTCTCCAAAAGTTCCCTATGAAAGAATCCTTCGAAGCACCTCGTCGTCACAAATGTTTTGACTACTTGTGGAACCAAAACGGACTCCGTATGAGTCAGATATCCATGTTTCAGTTAACACTATGCAAAACAGATTCCGAACGACAGTTAAACACTAGTTCTTGTGTAGTAGCACTCGATCTTTTCGATTATACTTCACTAAACATCTCCATATGAGATCCAATTACTTGTAGGGAAATGCAAGAGACCTCGGTTATGAGGATGCACTAGGTCCACAGCTGGGACTTTGTGTATGTTCTCGAAATGCGTTTGTCGAGTGCTCATTAAGAAAGTTTCTATACCAGTTTCTGAACGAACTCCTTAAGAAAAGTTCTCCAAAAGTTCCCTATGAAAGAATCCTTTGAAGCATCTGGTCGTCACAAACGTTTTGACTACTTGTGGAGCCAAAACGGACTACGTATGAGTCAGATATCCATGTTTCAGTTAAAACTGCGCAAAACTGATTCCAAACGACAGTTACAGACTAGTTCTTGTGTAGTTGCACTCGATTCTTTCCATTCTACTTCACTAAACATCTCCATATGAGATCCAATTAATTGTAGGGAAATGCAAGAGACCTCGGTTATGAGGACGCACTAGGTCCATAGCTGGGACTTTGTGTATGTTCTCGAAATGCGTTTGTCGAGTGCTCATTAAGAAAGTTTCTATACAAGTTTCTGAACGAACTCCATAAGAAAAGTTCTCCAAAAGTTCCCTATGAAAGAATCCTTTGAAGCATCTGGTTGTCACAAACGTGTTGACTACTTGTGGAGCCAAAACGGACTCCGTATGAGTCAGATATCCATGTTTCAGTTAACACAGCGCAAAACTGATTCCGAACGAGAGTTACAGACTAGTTCTTGTGTACTTGCACTCGATTTTTTCCATTCTACTTCACTAAACATCTCCATATGAGATCCAATTACTTGTAGGGAAATGCAAGAGACCTCGGTTATGAGGATGCACTAGGTCCATAGCTGGTACTATGTGTATGTTCTCGAAATGCGTTTGTCGAGTGCTCATTAAGAAAGTTTCTATACAAGTTTCTGAACGAACTCCTTAAGAAAAGTTCTCCAAAAGTTCCCAAGAAAGAATCCTTTCAAGCATATGGTCATCACAAATGTTTTGACTACTTGTGGAGCCAAAACGGACTCCGTATGACTCAGATATCCACGTTTCAGTTAACACTGCGCAAAACTGATTCCGAACGACAGTTACACACTAGTTCTTGTGTAGTTGCACTTTATTTTTTCCATTCTACTTCACTAAACATCTCAATATGAGATCCAATTACTTGTAGGGAAATGCAAGAGACCTCGGTTTTGAGGATGCACCAGGTCCATAGTTGGGACTTTGTGTATATTCTCGAAATACGTTTGTCGAGTGCTCATTAAGAAAGTTTCTATACAAGTTTTTGAACGAACTCCTGAAGAAAAGTTCTCCAAAAGTTCCCTAAGAAAGAATCCTTTGAAGCATCTGGTCGTCACAAATGTTTTGGCTACTCGTGGAGCCAAAACGGACTCCGTCTGAGGCAGATATCCATGTTTCAGTTAACACTGCGCAAAACTGATTCCGAACAACAGTTACAGACTAGTTCTTGTGTAGTTGCACTCGATCTTTTCCATTATACTTCACTAAACATCTCCATATGAGATCTAATTACTTGTAGTGAATTGCAAGAGACCTAGGTTATGAGGATGCACTAGGTGCATAGCTGGGACTTTGTGTATGTTCTCAAAATGCGTTTGTCGAGTGCTCATTAAGAAAGTTTCTATACAAGTTTCTGAACAAACTCCTTAAGAAAAGTTCTCCCAAAGTTCCCTATGAAAGAATCCTTTGAAGCATCTGGTTGTCACAAATGTTTTGACTACTTGTGGAACCCAAACGGACTCTGTATGAGGCAGATATCCATGTTTCAGTTAACACTATGCAAAACTGATTTCGAACGACAGTTACAAACTTGTTCTTGTGTAGTTGCACTCGATTTTTTCCATTCTACTTCACTAAACATCTCCATGTGAGATCCAATTACTTGTAGGGAAATGCAAGAGACCTCAGTTATGAGGATGCACTAGGTCCATAGCTGGGACTTTGTGTATGTTCTCAAAATGCGTTTGTCGAGTGCTCATTAAGAAAAGTTTCTATACAAGTTTCTGAACGAACTCCTTAAGAAAAGTTCTCCAAAAGTTCCCTATGAAAGAATCCTTCGAAGCACCTAGTCGTCACAAATGTTTTGACTACTTGTGGAACCAAAACGGACTCCGGATGAGTCAGATATCCATGTTTCAGTTAACACTGTGCAAAACAGATTCCGAACGACAGTTGCAGACTAGTTCTTGTGTAGTTGCACTCGATCTTTTCCATTATACTTCACTAAACATCTCCATATGAGATCCAATTACTTGTAGTGAAATGCAAGAGACCTCGGTTATGAGGATGCACTAGGTCCACAGCTGGGACTTTGTGTATGTTCTCGAAATGCGTTTGTCGAGTGCTCATTAAGAAAGTTTCTATACCAGTTTCTGAACGAACTCCTTAAGAAAAGTTCTCCAAAAGTTCCCTATGAAAGAATCCTTTGAAGCATCTGGTCGTCACAAACGTTTTTCCTACTTGTGGAGCCAAAACGGACTACGTATGAGTCAGATATCCATGTTTCAGTTAAAACTGCGCAAAACTGATTCCAAACGACAGTTACAGACTAGTTCTTGTGTAGTTGCACTCGATTCTTTCCATTCTACTTCACTAAACATCTCCATATGAGATCCAATTAATTGTAGGGAAATGCAAGAGACCTCGGTTATGAGGACGCACTAGGTCCATAGCTGGGACTTTGTGTATGTTCTCGAAATGCGTTTGTCGAGTGCTCATTAAGAAAGTTTCCATACAAGTTTCTGAACGAACTCCTTAAGAAAAGTTCTCCAAATGTTCCTATGAAAGAATCCTTTGAAGCACCTGGCCGTCACAAATGTTTTGACTACTTGTGGAGCCAAAACGGACTCCGTATGAGTCAGATATCCATGTTTCAGTTAACACTGCGCAAAACTGATTCCGAACGACAGTTACAGACTAGTTCTTGTGTACTTGCACTCGATGTTTTCCATTCTACTTCACTAAACATCTCCATATGAGATCCAATTACTTGTAGGGAAATGCAAGAGACCTCGGTTAGGAGGATGCACTAGGTCCATAGCTGGTACTTTGTGTATGTTCTCGAAATGCGTTTGTCGAGTGCTCATTAAGAAAGTTTCTATACAAGTTTCTGAACGAACTCCTTAAGAAAAGTTCTCCAAAAGTTCCCTATGAAAGAATCCTTTGAAGCATCTGGTCTTCACAAACATTTTGACTACTTGTGGAGCCAAAACGGACTCCGTACGACTCAGATATCCGTGTTTCAGTTAACACCGCGCAAAACCAATTCCGAACGACAGTTACAGACTAGTTCTTGTGTAGTTGCACTCGATTCTTTCCATTCTACTTCATTAAACATCTCTATATGAGATCTAATTACTTGTAGG
>NC_057811.1:114644304-114647933 GCF_018294505.1 Triticum aestivum
TCCGTACGAGTCAGATATCCGTGTTTCAGTTAACACCGCGCAAAACCAATTCCGAACGACAGTTACAGACTAGTTCTTGTGTAGTTGCACTCGATTCTTTCCATTCTACTTCATTAAACATCTCCATATGAGATCTAATTACTTGTAGGGAAATGCAAGAGACCTCGGTTATGAGGATGCACTAGGTCCATAGCTTGGACTTTGTGTATGTTCTCGAAATGCGTTTGTCGAGTGCTCATTAAGAAAGTTTCTATACCAGTTTCTGAACGAACTCCTTAAGAAAAGTTCTCCAAATGTTCCCTATGAAAGAATCCTTTGAATCGTCTGGTCGTCACAAACGTTTTGACTACTTGTGGAGCCAAAACGGACTTCGTATGAGTCAGATATCCATGTTTCAGTTAACACTTCGCAAAACTGATTCCGAACGACAGTTACAGACTAGTTCTTGTGTAGTAGCACTCGATTTTTTCCATTCTACTTCACTAAACATCTCCATATGAGATCCAATTACTTGTAGGGAAATGGAAGAGACCTCAGTTATGACGATGCACTAGGTCCATAACTGGGACTTTGTGTACGTTCTCGAAATGCGTTTGTCGAACGGTCATTAAGAAAGTTTCTATTAAAGTTTCTGAACGAACTCCATAAGAAAAGTTCTCCAAAAGTTCCCTATGAAAGAATCCTTTGAAGCATCTGGTTGTCACAAACGTGTTGACTACTTGTGGAGCCAAAACGGACTCCGTATGAGTCAGATATCCATGTTTCAGTTAACACTGCGCAAAACTGATTCCGAACGACAGTTACAGACTAGTTCTTGTGTAGTTGCACTCGATTTTTTCCATTATACTTCAATAAACATCTCCATATGAGATCCAATTACTTGTAGGGAAATGCAAGAGACCTCGGTTATGATGATGCACTAGGTCCATAGCTGCGACTTTGTGTATGTTCTCGAAATGCGTTTGTCGAGTGCTCATTAAGAAAGTTTCTATACCAGTTTCTGAACGAACTCCTGAAGAAAAGTTCTCCAAATGTTCCCTATGAAAGAATCGTGTGAATCGTCTGGTCGTCACAAATGTTTTGACTACTTGTGGAGCCAAAACGGACTTCGTATGAGTCAGATATCCATGTTTCAGTTAACACTTCGCAAAACTGATTCCGAACGACAGTTACAGACTAGTTCTTGTGTAGTAGCACTCAATTTTTTCCATTCTACTTAACTAAACATCTTCATATGAGATCCAATTACTTGTAGGGAAATGCAAGAGACCTCAGTTATGAGGATATACTAGGTCCATAACTGGGACTTTGTGTACGTTCTCGAAATGCGTTTGTCGAACGGTCATTAAGAAAGTTTCTATTAAAGTTTCTGAACGAAATCCATAAGAAAAGTTCTCCAAATGTTCCATATGAAAGAATCCATTGAAGCATCTGGTCGTCACAAACATTTTGACTACTTGTGGAGCCAAAATGGACTCCGTACGAGTCAGATATCCGTGTTTCAGTTAACACCGCGCAAAACCAATTCCGAACGACAGTTACAGACTAGTTCTTGTGTAGTTGCACTCGATTCTTTCCATTCTACTTCATTAAACATCTCCATATGAGATCTAATTACTTGTAGGGAAATGCAAGAGACCTCGCTTATGAGGATGCACTAGGTCCATAGCTGGGACTTTGTGTATGTTCTCGAAATGCGTTTGTCGAGTGCTCATTAAGAAAGTTTCTATACCAGTTTCTGAACGAACTCCATAAGAAAAGTTCTCCAAAAGTTCCCTATGAAAGAATCCTTTGAAGCATCTGGTTGTCACAAACGTGTTGACTACTTGTGGAGCCAAAACGGACTCCGTATGAATCAGATATCAATGTTTCAGTTAACACTGCGCAAAACTAATTCCGAACGACACTTACAGACTAGTTCTTGAGTAGTTGCACTCGATTTTTTCCATTCTACTTCACTAAACATCTCCATATGAGATCCAATTAATTGTAGGGAAATTCAAGAGACCTCGGTTATGAGGACACACTAGGTCCATAGCTGGGACTTTGTGTATGTTCTCGAAATGCGTTTGTCGAGTGCTCATTAAGAAAGTTTCTATACCAGTTTCTGAACGAACTCCATAAGAAAAGTTCTCCAAAAGTTCCCTATGAAAGAATCCTTTGAAGCATCTGGTTGTCACAAACGTGTTGACTACTTGTGGAGCCCAAACGGACTCCGTATGAATCAGATATCAATGTTTCAGTTAACACTGCGCAAAACTAATTCCGAACGACACTTACAGACTAGTTCTTGCGTAGTTGCACTCGATTTTTTCCATTCTACTTCACTAAACATCTCCATATGAGATCCAATTACTTGTTGGGAAATGCAAGAGACCTCGGTTATGAGGATGCACGAGGTCCATAGCTGTGACTTTGTGTATGTTCTCGAAATACGTTTGTGGAGTGCTCATTAAGAAAGTTTCTATACAAGTTTTTGAACGAACTCCTGAAGAAAATTTCTCCAAAAGTTCCTCAAGAAAGAATCCTTTGAAGCATCTGGTCATCACAAACGTTTTGACTACTTGTGGAGCCAAAACGGACTCCGTATGAGGCAGATATCCATGTTTCAATTAACACTGCGCAAAACTGATTCCGAACGACAGTTACAGACTAGTTCTTGTGTAGTTGCACTCGATTTTTTCCATTCTACTTCACTAAACATCTGCATATGAGATCCAATTACTTGTAGGGAAATGCAAGAGACCTCAGTTATGAGGATGCACTAGGTGCATAGCTGGGACTTTGTATATGTTCTCAAAATGCGTTTGTCGAGTGCTCATTAAGAAAGTTTCTATACAAGTTTCTGAACGAACTCCTTAAGAAAAGTTCTCCCAAAGTTCCCTATGAAATAATCCTTTGAAGCATCTGGTCATCACAGACGTTTTGACTACTTGTGGAGCCAAAACGGACACCGTATGAGTCAGCTATCCATGTTTCAGTTAACACTGCGCAAAACTGATTCCGAACGAAAGTTACAGACTAATTCTTGTGTAGTTGCATTCGATTTTTTCCATTCTACTTCACTAAACATCTCCATATGAGATCCAATTACTTGTAGGGAAATGCAAGAGACCTCGGTTATGAGGATGCACTAGGTCCATAGTTGGGACTTTGTGTATGTTCTCGAAAT
Source organism: Triticum aestivum (assembly GCF_018294505.1). Taxonomy (NCBI): domain Eukaryota; kingdom Viridiplantae; phylum Streptophyta; class Magnoliopsida; order Poales; family Poaceae; genus Triticum; species Triticum aestivum. The sequence continues at coordinate 114,647,477 of NC_057811.1, forward strand.
GCGTTTGCCGAGTGCTCATTTAGAAAGTTTCTATACAAGTTTCTGAACGAACTCCTTAAGAAAAGTTCTCCAAAAGTTCCCTATGAAAGAATCCTTTGAAGCACCTGGTCGTCACAAACATTTTGACTACTCGTGGAGCCAAAACGGACTACGTATGAATTAGATATCCATGTTTCAGTTAACACTGCGCAAAACCAATTCCGAACGACAGTTACAGACTAGTTCTTGTGTAGTTGCACTCGATTCTTTCCATTCTACTTCACTACACATCTCCATATGAGATCCAATTACTTGTAGGGAAATGCAAGAGACCTCGGTTATGAGGATGCACCAGGTCCATAGCTGGGACTTTGTGTATGTTCTCGAAATGCGTTTGTCGGGTGCTCATTAAGAAAGTTTCTATACAAGTTTCTGAACGAACTCCTTAAGAAAAGTTCTCCAAAAGTTCCCTAAGAAA
>NC_057811.1:114647981-114651863 GCF_018294505.1 Triticum aestivum
TAAACATCTCCATATGAGATCCAATTACTTGTAGGGAAATGCAAGAGACCTCGGTTATGAGGATGCACCAGGTCCATAGCTGGGACTTTGTGTATGTTCTCGAAATGCGTTTGTCGGGTGCTCATTAAGAAAGTTTCTATACAAGTTTCTGAACGAACTCCTTAAGAAAAGTTCTCCAAAAGTTCCCTAAGAAAGAATCCTTTGAAGCATCTCATCGTCACAAACGTTTTGACTACTTGTGGATCCAAAACGGACTCCGTATGAGGCAGATATCCATGTTTCAGTTAACACTGCGCAAAACTGATTCCGAACGACAGTTACAGACTAGTTCTTGTGTAGTTGCACTCGATTTTTTCCATTATACTTCAATAAACATCTCCATATGAGATCCAATTACTTGTAGGGAAATGCAAGAGACCTCGGTTATGATGATGCACTAGGTCCATAGCTGGGACTTTGTGTATGTTCTCGAAATGCGTTTGTCGAGTGCTCATTAAGAAAGTTTCTATACCAGTTTCTGAGCGAACTCCTGAAGAAAAGTTCTCCAAATGTTCCCTATGAAAGAATCCTTTGAATCGTCTGGTTGTCACAAATGTTTTGACTACTTGTGGAGCCAAAACGGACTTCGTATGAGTCAGATATCCATGTTTCAGTTAACACTTCGCAAAACTGATTCCGAACGACAGTTACAGACTAGTTCTTGTGTAGTAGCACTCGATTTTTTCCATTCTACTTCACTAAACATCTTCATATGAGATCCAATTACTTGTAGGGAAATGCAAGAGACCTCAGTTATGAGGATGCACTAGGTCCATAACTGGGACTTTGTGTATGTTCTCAAAATGCGTTTGTCGAGTGCTCATTTAGAAAGTTTCTATACAAGTTTCTGAACGAACTCCTTAAGAAAAGTTCTCCAAAAGTTCCCGATGAAAGAATCCTTCGAAGCACCCAGTCGTCACAAATGTTTTGACTACTTGTGGAACCAAAACGGACTCCGTATGAGTCAGATATCCATGTTTCAGTTAACACTGTGCAAAACAGATTCCGAATGACAGTTACAGACTAGGTCTTGTGTAGTTGCACTCGATCTTTTCCATTATACTTCACTAAACATCTCCATATGAGATCCAATTACTTGTAGTGAAATGCAAGAGACCTCGGTTATGAGGATGCACTAGGTCCACAGCTGGGACTTTGTGTATGTTCTCGAAATGCGTTTGTCGAGTGCTCATTAAGAAAGTTTCTATACCAGTTTCTGAACGAACTCCTTAAGAAAAGTTCTCCAAAAGTTCCCTATGAAAGAATCATTTGAAGCATCTGGTCGTCACAAACGTGTTGACTACTTGTGGAGCCAAAACGGACTCCGTATGAGTCAGATATCCACGTTTCAGTTAACACTGCGCAAAACTGATTCCGAACGACAGTTACAGACTAGTTCTTGTGTACTTGCACTCGATCTTTTCCATTATACTTCACTAAACATCTCCATATGAGATCCAATTACTTGTAGTGAAATGCAAGAGACCTCGGTTATGAGGATGCACTAGGTGCATAGCTGGGACTTTGTGTATGTTCTCAAAATGCGTTTGTCGAGTGCTCATTAAGAAAGTTTCTATACAAGTTTCTGAACAAACTCCTTAAGAAAAGTTCTCCCAAAGTTCCCTATGAAATAATCCTTTGAAGCATCTGGTCGTCACAAATGTTTTGACTACTTGTGGAACCCAAACGGACTCCGTATGAGGCAGATATCCATGTTTCAGTTAACACTATGCAAAACTGATTTCGAACGACAGTTACAAACTTGTTCTTGTGTAGTTGCACTCGATTTTTTCTATTCTACTTCACTAAACATCTCCATGTGAGATCCAATTACTTGTAGGGAATGCAGGAAACCTCGGTTATGAGGATGCACTAGGTCCATAGCTGGGACTTTGTGTATGTTCTCAAAATGCGTTTGTCGAGTGCTCATTAAGAAAGTTTCTATACAAGTTTCTGAACGAACTCCTTAAGAAAAGTTCTCCAAAAGTTCCCTATGAAAGAATCCTTCGAAGCACCTAGTCATCACAAATGTTTTGACTACTTGTGGAACCAAAACGGACTCCGTATGAGTCAGATATCCATGTTTCAGTTAACACTGTGCAAAACAGATTCCGAACGACAGTTACAGACTAGTTCTTGTGTAGTTGCACTCGATCTTTTCCATTATACTTCACTAAACATCTCCATATGAGATCCAATTACTTGTAGTGAAATGCAAGAGACCTCGGTTATGAGGATGCACTAGGTCCACAGCTGGGACTTTGTGTATGTTCTCGAAATGCGTTTGTCGAGTGCTCATTAAGAAAGTTTCTATACCAGTTTCTGAACGAACTCCTTAAGAAAAGTTCTCCAAAAGTTCCCTATGAAAGAATCCTTTGAAGCATCTGGTCGTCACAAACGTTTTTCCTACTTGTGGAGCCAAAACGGACTACGTATGAGTCAGATATCCATGTTTCAGTTAAAACTGCGCAAAACTGATTCCAAACGACAGTTACAGACTAGTTCTTGTGTAGTTGCACTCGATTCTTTCCATTCTACTTCACTAAACATCTCCATATGAGATCCAATTAATTGTAGGGAAATGCAAGAGACCTCAGTTATGAGGACGCACTAGGTCCATATCTGGGACTTTGTGTATGTTCTCGAAATGCGTTTGTCGAGTGCTCATTAAGAAAGTTTCTATACAAGTTTCTAAACGAACTCCTTAATAAAAGTTCTCCAAATGTTCCTATTAAAGAATCCTTTGAAGCACCTGGCCGTCAAAAATGTTTTGACTACTTGTGGAGCCAAAACGGACTCCATATGAGTCAGATATCCATGTTTCAGTTAACACTGCGCAAAACTGATTCCGAACGACAGTTACAGACTAGTTCTTGTGTACTTGCACTCGATTTTTTCCATTCTACTTCACTAAACATCTCCATATGAGATCCAATTACTTGTAGGGAAATGCAAGAGAACTCGGTTATGAGGATGCACTAGGTCCATAGCTGGTACTTTGTGTATGTTCTCGAAATGCGTTTGTCGAGTGCTCATTAAGAAAGTTTCTATACAAGTTTCTGAACGAACTCCTTAAGAAAAGTTCCCCAAAAGTTCCCTCTGAAAGAATCCTTCGAAGGACCTCGTCGTCACAAATGTTTTGGCTACTTGTGGAACCAAAACGGACTCCGTATGAGTCAGATATCCATGTTTCAGTTAACACTGTGCTAAACAGATTCCGAACGACAGTTACAGACTAGTTCTTGTGTAGTTGCACTCGATCTTTTCCATTATACTTCACTAAACATCTCCATATGAGATCCAATTACTTGTAGTGAAATGCAAGAGACCTCGGTTATGAGGATGCACTAGGTCCACAGCTGGGACTTTGTGTATGTTCTCGAAATGCGTTTGTCGAGTGCTCATTAAGAAAGTTTCTATACAAGTTTCTGAACGAACTCCTTAAGAAAAGTTCTCCAGATATTCCCTATGAAAGAATCCTTTGAAGCACCTGGTCTTCACAAATGTTTTGACTACTTGTGGAGCCAAAACGGACTCCGTACGAGTCAGATATCCGTGTTTCAGTTAACACCGCGCAAAACCAATTCCGAACGACAGTTACAGACTAGTTCTTGTGTAGTTGCACTCGATTCTTTCCATTCTACTTCATTAAACATCTCCATATGAGATCCAATTACTTGTAGGGAAATGCAAGAGACCTCGGTTATGAGGATGCACCAGGTCCATAGCTGGGACTTTGTGTATGTTCTCGAAATGCGTTTGTCGGGTGCTCATTAAGAAAGTTTCTATACAAGTTTCTGAACGAACTCCTTAAGAAAAGTTCTCCAAAAGTTCCCTAAGAAA
>NC_057811.1:114652553-114655945 GCF_018294505.1 Triticum aestivum
CTTGTGTAGTTGCACTCGATTTTTTCCATTATACTTCAATAAACATCTCCATATGAGATCCAATTACTTGTAGGGAAATGCAAGAGACCTCGGTTATGATGATGCACTAGGTCCATAGCTGGGACTTTGTGTATGTTCTCGAAATGCGTTTGTCGAGTGCTCATTAAGAAAGTTTCTATACCAGTTTCTGAACGAACTCCTGAAGAAAAGTTCTCCAAATGTTCCCTATGAAAGAATCCTTTGAATCGTCTGGTCGTCACAAATGTTTTGACTACTTGTGGAGCCAAAATGGACTTCGTATGAGTCAGACATCCATGTTTCAGTTAACACTTCGCAAAACTGAATCCGAACGACAGTTACAGACTAGTTCTTGTGTAGTAGCACTCGATTTTTTCCATTCTACTTCACTAAACATCTTCATATGAGATCCAATTACTTGTAGGGAAATGCAAGAGACCTCAGTTATGAGGATGCACTAGGTCCATAACTGGGACTTTGTGTACGTTCTCGAAATGCGTTTGTCGAACGGTCATTAAGAAAGTTTCTATTAAAGTTTCTGAACGAACTCCATAAGAAAAGTTCTCCAAAAGTTCCCTATGAAAGAATCCTTTGAAGCATCTGGTTGTCACAAACGTGTTGACTACTTGTGGAGCCAAAACGGACTCCGTATGAGTCAGATATCCATGTTTCAGTTAACACTGCGCAAAACTGATTCCGAACGACAGTTACAGACTAGTTCTTGTGTAGTTGCACTCGATTTTTTCCATTATACTTCAATAAACATCTCCATATGAGATCCAGTTACTTGTAGGGAAATGCAAGAGACCTCGGTTATGATGATGCACTAGGTCCATAGCTGGGACTTTGTGTATGTTCTCGAAATGCGTTTGTCGAGTGCTCATTAAGAAAGTTTCTATACCAGTTTCTGAACGAACTTCTGAAGAAAAGTTCTCCAAATGTTCCCTATGAAAGAATCCTTTGAATCGTCTGGTCGTCACAAATGTTTTGACTACTTGTGGAGCCAAAACGGAATTCGTATGAGTCAGATATCCATGTTTCCGTTAACACTTCGCAAAACTGATTCCGAACGACAGTTACAGACAAGTTCTTGTGTAGTAGCACTCGATTTTTTCCATTCTACTAAACTAAACATCTTCATATGAGATCCAATTACTTGTAGGGAAATGCAAGAGACCTCAGTTATGAGGATGCACTAGGTCCATAACTGGGACTTTGTGTACGTTCTCGAAATGCGTTTGTCGAACGGTCTTTAAGAAAGTTTCTATTAAAGTTTCTGAACGAAATCCATAAGAAAAGTTCTCCAAAAGTTCCCTATGAAAGAATCATTTGAAGCATCTGGTTGTCACAAACGTGTTGACTACTTGTGGAGCCAAAACGGACTCCGTATGAGTCAGATATCCATGTTTCAGTTAACACTGCGCAAAACTGATTCCGAACGACAGTTACAGACTAGTTCTTGTGTAGTTTCACTCGATTTTTTCCATTATACTTCACTAAACATCTCCATATGAGATCCAATTACTTGTAGGGAAATGCAAGAGACCTCGGTTATGAGGATGCAATAGGTCCATAGCTGGTACTTTGTGTATGTTCTCGAAATGCGTTTGTCGAGTGCTCATTAAGAAAGTTTCTATACAAGTTTCTGAACGAACTCCTTAAGAAAAGTTCTCCAAATGTTCCATATGAAAGAATCCATTGAAGCATCTGGTCGTCACAAACATTTTGACTACTTGTGGAGCCAAAATGGACTCCGTACGAGTCAGATATCCGTGTTTCAGTTAACACCGCGCAAAACCAATTCCGAACGACAGTTACAGACTAGTTCTTGTGTAGTTGCACTCGATTCTTTCCATTCTACTTCATTAAACATCTCCATATGAGATCTAATTACTTGTAGGGAAATGCAAGAGACCTTGCTTATGAGGATGCACTAGGTCCATAGCTGGGACTTTGTGTATGTTCTCGAAATGCGTTTGTCGAGTGCTCATTAAGAAAGTTTCTATACCAGTTTCTGAACGAACTCCATAAGAAAAGTTCTCCAAAAGTTCCCTATGAAAGAATCCTTTGAAGCATCGGGTTGTCACAAACGTGTTGACTACTTGTGGAGCCAAAACGGACTCCGTATGAATCAGATATCAATGTTTCAGTTAACACTGCGCAAAACTAATTCCGAACGACACTTATAGACTAGTTATTGCGTAGTTGCACTCGATTTTTTCCATTCTACTTCACTAAACATCTCCATATGAGATCCAATTACTTGTAGGGAAATGCAAGAGACCTCGGTTATGAGGATGCACGAGGTCCATAGCTGTGACTTTGTGTATGTTCTCGAAATACGTTTGTCGAGTGCTCATTAAGAAAGTTTCTATACAAGTTTTTGAACGAACTCCTGAAGAAAATTTCTCCAAAAGTTCCTCAAGAAAGAATCATTTGAAGCATCTGGTCATCACAAACGTTTTGACTACTTGTGGAGCCAAAACGGACTCCGTATGAGGCAGATATCCATGTTTCAATTAACACTGCGCAAAACTGATTCCGAACGACAGTTACAGACTAGTTCTTGTGTAGTTGCACTCGATTTTTTCCATTCTACTTCACTAAACATCTCCATATGAGATCCAATTACTTGTAGGGAAATGCAAGAGACCTCGGTTATGAGGATGCACTAGGTGCATAGCTGGGACTTTGTATATGTTCTCAAAATGCGTTTGTCGAGTGCTCATTAAGAAAGTTTCTATACAAGTTTCTGAACGAACTCCTTAAGAAAAGTTCTCCCAAAGTTCCCTATGAAAGAATCCTTTGAAGCATCTGGTCGTCACAGACGTTTTGACTACTTGTGGAGCCAAAACGGACACCGTATGAGTCAGCTATCCATGTTTCAGTTAACACTGCGCAAAACTGATTCCGAACGAAAGTTACAGACTAATTCTTGTGTAGTTGCATTCGATTTTTTCCATTCTACTTAACTAAACATCTCCATATGAGATCCAATTACTTGTAGGGAAATGCAAGAGACCTCGGTTATGAGGATGAACTAGGTCCATAGCTGGGACTTTGTGTATGTTCTCGAAATGCGTTTGTCGAGTGCTCATTTAGAAAGTTTCTATACAAGTTTCTGAACGAACTCCTTAAGAAAAGTTCTCCAAAAGTTCCCTATGAAAGAATCATTTGAAGCACCTGGTCGTCACAAACATTTTGACTACTTGTGGAGCCAAAACGGACTAAGTATGAATTAGATATCCATGTTTCAGTTAACACTGCGCAAAACCAATTCCGAACGACAGTTACAGACTAGTTCTTGTGTAGTTGCACTCGATTCTTTCCATTCTACTTCACTAAACATCTCCATATGAGATCCAATTACTTGT
>NC_057811.1:114656399-114664716 GCF_018294505.1 Triticum aestivum
CTTGTGTAGTTGCACTCGATTTTTTCCATTATACTTCAATAAACATCTCCATATGAGATCCAATTACTTGTAGGGAAATGCAAGAGACCTCGGTTATGATGATGCACTAGGTCCATAGCTGGGACTTTGTGTATGTTCTCGAAATGCGTTTGTCGAGTGCTCATTAAGAAAGTTTCTATACCAGTTTCTGAACGAACTCCTGAAGAAAAGTTCTCCAAATGTTCCCTATGAAAGAATCCTTTGAATCGTCTGGTCGTCACAAATGTTTTGACTACTTGTGGAGCCAAAATGGACTTCGTATGAGTCAGACATCCATGTTTCAGTTAACACTTCGCAAAACTGAATCCGAACGACAGTTACAGACTAGTTCTTGTGTAGTAGCACTCGATTTTTTCCATTCTACTTCACTAAACATCTTCATATGAGATCCAATTACTTGTAGGGAAATGCAAGAGACCTCAGTTATGAGGATGCACTAGGTCCATAACTGGGACTTTGTGTATGTTCTCAAAATGCGTTTGTCGAGTGCTCATTAAGAAAGTTTCTATACAAGTTTCTGAACGAACTCCTTAAGAAAAGTTCTCCAAAAGTTCCCGATGAAAGAATCCTTCGAAGCACCCAGTCGTCACAAATGTTTTGACTACTTGTGGAACCAAAACAGACTCCGTATGAGTCAGATATCCATGTTTCAGTTAACACTGTGCAAAACAGATTCCGAACGACAGTTACAGACTAGTTCTTGTGTAGTTGCACTCGATCTTTTCCATTATACTTCACTAAACATCTCCATATGAGATCCAATTACTTGTAGTGAAATGCAAGAGACCTCGGTTATGAGGATGCACTAGGTCCACAGCTGGGACTTTGTGTATGTTCTCGAAATGCGTTTGTCGAGTGCTCATTAAGAAAGTTTCTATACCAGTTTTTTAACGAACTCCTTAAGAAAAGTTCTCCAAAAGTTCCCTATGAAAGAATCATTTGAAGCATCTGGTTGTCACAAACGTATTGACTACTTGTGGAGCCAAAAGGGACTCCGTATGAGTCAGATATCCATGTTTCAGCTAACACTGCGCATAACTGATTCCGAACGACAGTTACAGACTAGTTCTTGTGTAGTTGCACTCGATTCTTTCCATTCTACTTCATTAAACATCTCCATATGAGATCCAATTAATTGTAGGGAAATTCAAGAGACCTAGGTTATGAGGATGCACTAGGTCCATAGCTGGGACTTTGTGTATGTTCTCGAAATGCGTTTGTCGAGTGCTCATTAAGAAAGTTTCTATACCAGTTTCTGAACGAACTCCATAAGAAAAGTTCTCCAAAAGTTCCCTATGAAAGAATCCTTTGAAGCATCTGGTTGTCACAAACGTGTTGACTACTTGTGGAGCCAAAACGGACTCCGTATGAATCAGAAATCAATGTTTCAGTTAACACTGCGCAAAACTAATTCCGAACGACACTTACAGACTAGTTCTTGCGTAGTTGCACTCGATTTTTTCCATTCTACTTCACTAAACATCTCCATATGAGATCCAATTACTTGTAGGGAAATGCAAGAGACCTCGGTTATGAGGATGCACGAGGTCCATAGCTGTGACTTTGTGTATGTTCTCGAAATACGTTTGTCGAGTGCTCATTAAGAAAGTTTCTATACAAGTTTTTGAACGAACTCCTGAAGAAAATTTCTCCAAAAGTTCCTCAAGAAAGAATCCTTTGAAGCATCTGGTCATCACAAATGTTTTGACTACTTGTGGAGCCAAAACAGACTTCGTATGAGTCAGATATCCATGTTTCAGTTAACACTTCGCAAAACTGATTCCGAACGACAGTTACAGACTAGTTCTTGTGTAGTAGCACTCGATTTTTTCCATTCTACTTCACTAAACATCTTCATATGAGATCCAATTACTTGTAGGGAAATGCAAGAGACCTCATTTATGAGGATGCACTAGGTCCATAACTGGGAATTTGTGTATGTTCTCAAAATGCATTTGTCGAGTGCTCATTAAGAAAGTTTCCATACAAGTTTCTGAACGAACTCCTTAAGAAAAGTTCTCCAAAAGTTCCCGATGAAAGAATCCTTCGAAGCACGCAGTCGTCACAAATGTTTTGACTACTTGTGGAACCAAAACGGACTCCGTATGAGTCAGATATCCATGTTTCAGTTAACACTGTGCAAAACAGATTCCGAACGACAGTTACAGACTAGTTCTTGTGTAGTTGCACTCGATCTTTTCCATTATACTTCACTAAACATCTCCATATGAGATCCAATTACTTGTAGTGAAATGCAAGAGACCTCGGTTATGAGGATGCACTAGGTCCACAGCTGGGACTTTGTGTATGTTCTCGAAATGCGTTTCTCGAGTGCTCATTAAGAAAGTTTCTATACCAGTTTCTGAACGAACTCCTTAAGAAAAGTTCTCCAAAAGTTCCCTATGAAAGAATCCTTTGAAGCATCTGGTCGTCACAAACGTTTTGCCTACTTGTGGAGCCAAAACGGACTACGTATGAGTCAGATATCCGTGTTTCAGTTAACACTGTGCAAAACTGATTCCGAACGACAGTTACAGACTAGTTCTTGTGTAGTTGCACTCGATTTTTTCCATTCTACTTCACTAAACATCTCCATATGAGATCCAATTATTTGTAGGGAAATGCAAGAGACCTCGGTTTTGAGGATGCACCAGGTCCATAGCTGGTACTTTGTGTATGTTCTCGAAATGCGTTTATCGAGTGCTCATTAAGAAAGTTTCTATACAAGTTTCTGAACGAACTCCTTAAGAAAAGTTCTCCAAAAGTTCCCTATGAAAGAATCCTTTGAAGCATCTGGTCGTCACAAACGTTTTGACTACTTGTGGAGCCAAAACGGACTCCGTACGAGTCAGATATCCGTGTTTCAGTTAACACTTCGCAAAACTGATTCCGAACGACAGTTACAGACTAGTTCTTGTGTAGTTGCACTCGATTTTTTTCATTCTACTTCACTAAACATCTCCATATGAGATCCAATTACTTGTAGGGAATTGGAAGAGACCTCGGTTATCAGGATGCACTAGGTGCATAGCTGGGACATTGTGTATGTTCTCAAAATGCGTTTGTCGAGTGCTCATTAAGAATGTTTCTATACAAGTTTCTGAACAAACTCCTTAAGAAAAGTTCTCCCAAAGTTCCCTATGAAAGAATCCTTTAAAGCATCTGGTCGTCACAAATGTTTTGACTACTTGTGGAACCCAAACAGACTCCGTATGAGGCAGATATCCATGTTTCAGTTAACACTATGCAAAACTGATTTCGAACGACAGTTACAAACTTGTTCTTGTGCAGTTGCACTCGATTTTTTCCATTCTACTTCACTAAACATCTCCATGTGAGATCCAATTACTTGTAGGGAAATGCAGGAGACCTCGGTTATGAGGATGCACTAGGTCCATAGCTGGGACTTTGTGTATGTTCTCAAAAAGCGTTTGTCGAGTCCTCATTAAGAAAGTTTCTATACAAGTTTCTGAACGAACTCCTTAAGAAAAGTTCTCCAAAAGTTCCCTATGAAAGAATCCTACGAAGCACCTCGTCGTCACAAATGTTTTCACTACTTGTGAAACCAAAACGGACTCCGTATGAGTCAGATATCCATGTTTCAGTTAACACTGTGCAAAACAGATTCGGAACGACAGTTACAGACTAGTTTTTGTGTAGTTGCACTCGATCTTTTCCATTATACTTCACTAAACATCTCCATATGAGATCCAATTACTTGTAGTGAAATGCAATAGACCTCGGTTATGAGGATGCACTAGGTCCACAGCTGGGACTTTGTGTATGTTCTCGAAATGCGTTTGTCGAGTGCTCATTAAGAAAGTTTCTATACCAGTTTCTGAACGAACTCCTTAAGAAAAGTTCTCCAAAAGTTCCCTATGAAAGAATCCTTTGAAGCATCTGGTCGTCACAAATGTTTTGACTACTTGTGCAGCCAAAACGGACTCCGTATGAGTCAGATATCCATGTTTCAGTTAACACTGCGCAAAACTGATTCCGAACGACAGTTACAGACTAGTTCTTGTGTACTTGCACTCGATTTTTTCCATTCTACTTCACTAAACATCTCCATATGAGATCCAATTACTTGTAGGGAAATGCAAGAGACCTCGGTTATGAGGATGCACTAGGTCCATAGCTGGTACTTTGTGTATGTTCTCGAAATGCGTTTGTCGAGTGCTCATTAAGAAAGTTTCTATACAAGTTTCTGAACGAACTCCTTAAGAAAAGTTCCCCAAAAGTTCCCTCTGAAAGAATCCTTCGAAGGACCTCGTCGTCACAAATGTTTTGGCTACTTGTGGAACCAAAACGGACTCCGTATGAGTCAGATATCCATGTTTCAGTTAACACTGTGCAAAACAGATTCCGAACGACAGTTACAGACTAGTTCTTGTGTAGTTGCACTCGATCTTTTCCATTATACTTCACTAAACATCTCCATATGAGATCCAATTACTTGTAGTGAAATGCAAGAGACCTCGGTTATGAGGATGCACTAGGTCCACAGCTGGGACTTTGTGTATGTTCTCGAAATGCGTTTGTCGAGTGCTCATTAAGAAAGTTTCTATACAAGTTTCTGAACGAACTCCTTAAGAAAAGTTCTCCAGATATTCCCTATGAAAGAATCCTTTGAAGCACCTGGTCTTCAAAAATGTTTTGACTACTTGTGGAGCCAAAACGGACTCCGTATGAGGCAGATATCCATGTTTCAGTTAACACTGCGCAAAACTGATTCCGAACGACAGTTACAGACTAGTTCTTGTGTAGTTGCACTCGATTCTTTCCATTCTACTTCACTAAACATCTCCATATGAGATCCAATTAATTGTAGGGAAATGCAAGAGACCTCGGTTATGAGGACACACTAGGTCCATAGCTGGGACTTTGTGTATGTTCTCGAAATGCGTTTGTCGAGTGCTCATTAAGAAAGTTTCTATACAAGTTTCTGAACGAACTCCTTAAGAAAAGTTCTCCAAATGTTCCCTATGAAAGAATCCTTTGAAGCACCTGGTCGTCACAAATGTTTTGACTACTTGTGGAGCCAAAACGGACTCCGTATGAGTCAGATATCCATGTTTCAGTTAACACTGCGCAAAACTGATTCCGAACGACAGTTACAGACTAGTTCTTGTGTACTTGCACTCGATTTTTTCCATTCTACTTCACTAAACATCTCCATATGATATCCAATTAATTGTAGGGAAATGCAAGAGACCTCGGTTATGAGGATGCACTAGGTCCAAAGCTGGTACTTTGTGTATGTTCTCGAAATGCGTTTGTCGAGTGCTCATTAAGAAAGTTTCTATACAAGTTTCTGAACGAACTCCTTAAGAAAAGTTCTCCAAAAGTTCCCTATGAAAGAATCCTTCGAAGCACCTCGTTGTCACAAATGTTTTGACTACTTGTGGAACAAAAACGGACTCCGTACGAGTCAGATATCCATGTTTCAGTTAACACTGTGCAAAACAGATTCCGAACGACAGTTACAGACTAGTTCTTGTGTAGTTGCACTCGATCTTTTCCATTATACTTCACTAAACATCTCCATATGAGATCCAATTACTAGTAGTGAAATGCAAGAGACCTCGGTTATGAGGATGCACTAGGTCCACAGCTGGGACTTTGTGTATGTTCACGAAATGCGTTTGTCGAGTGCTCATTAAGAAAGTTTCTATACCAGTTTCTGAACGAACTCCTTAAGAAAAGTTCTCCAAAAGTTCCCTATGAAAGAATCCTTTGAAGCATCTGGTCGTCACAAACGTTTTGACTACTTGTGGAGCCAAAACGGACTACGTATGAGTTAGATATCCATGTTTCAGTTAAAACTGCGCAAAACTGATTCCAAACGACAGTTACAGACTAGTTCTTGTGTAGTTGCACTCGATTCTTTCCATTCTACTTCACTAAACATATCCATATGAGATCCAATTAATTGTAGGGAAATGCAAGAGACCTCGGTTATGAGGACGCACTAGGTCCATAGCTGGGACTTTGTGTATGTTCTCGAAATGCGTTTGTCGAGTGCTCATTAAGAAAGTTTCTATACAAGTTTCTGAACGAACTCCTTAAGAAAAGTTCTCCAAATGTTCCATATGAAAGAATCCATTGAAGCACCTGGTCGTCACAAATGTTTTGACTACTTGTGGAGCCAAAACGGACTCCGTATGAGTCAGATATCCATGTTTCAGTTAACACTGCGCAAAACTGATTCCGAACGAGAGTTACAGACTAGTTCTTGTGTACTTGCACTCGATTTTTTCCATTCTACTTCACTAAACATCTCCATATGAGATCCAATTACTTGTAGGGAAATGCAAGAGACCTCGGTTATGAGGATGCACTAGGTTCATAGCTGGTACTTTGTGTATGTTCTCGAAATGCGTTTGTCGAGTGCTCATTAAGAAAGTTTCTATACAAGTTTCTGAACGAACTCCGTAAAAAAAGTTCTCCAAAAGTTCCCAAGAAAGAATCCTTTGAAGCATATGGTCATCACAAATGTTTTGACTACTTGTGGAGCCAAAACAGACTCCGTATGAGTCAGATATCCACGTTTCAGTTAACACTGCGCAAAACTGATTCCGAACGACAGTTACAGACTAGTTCTTGTCTGGTTGCACTTTATTTTTTCCATTCTACTTCACTAAACATCTCAATATGAGATCCAATTACTTGTAGGGAAATGCAAGAGACCTCGGTTTTGAGGATGCACCAGGTCCATAGCTGGGACTTTGTGTATATTCTCGAAATACGTTTGTCGAGTGCTCATTAAGAAAGTTTCTATACAAGTTTTTGAACGAACTCCTGAAGAAAAGTTCTCCAAAAGTTCCCTAAGAAAGAATCCTTTGAAGCATCTGGTCGTCACAAACGTTTTGACTACTCGTGGAGCCAAAACGGACTCCGTCTGAGGCAGATATCCATGTTTCAGTTAACACTGCGCGAAACTGATTCCGAACGACAGTTACAGACTAGTTCTTGTGTAGTTGCACTGGATTTTTTTCATTCTACTTCACTAAACATCTCCATATGAGATCCAATTACTTGTAGGGAATTGCAAGAGACCTCGGTTATGAGGATGCACTAGGTGCATAGCTGGGACTTTGTGTATGTTCTCAAAATGCGTTTGTCGAGTGCTCATTAAGAAAGTTTCTATACAAGTTTCTGAACAAACTCCTTAAGAAAAGTTCTCCCAAAGTTCCCTATGAAAGAATCCTTTGAAGCATCTGGTCGTCACAAATGTTTTGACTACTTGTCAAACCCAAACGGACTCCGTATGAGGCAGATATCCATGTTTCAGTTAACACTATGAAAAACTGATTTCGAACGACAGTTACAAACTAGTTCTTGTGTAGTTGCACTCGATTTTTTCCATTCTACTTCACTAAACATCTCCATGTGAGATCCAATTACTTGTAGGGAAATGCAGGAGACCTCGGTTATGAGGATGCACTAGGTCCATAGCTGGGACTTTGTGTATGTTCTCAAAATTCGTTTGTCGAGTGCTCATTAAGAAAGTTTCTATACAAGTTTCTGAACGAACTCCTTAAGAAAAGTTCTCCAAAAGTTCCCTATGAAAGAATCCTTCGAAGCACCTAGTCGTCACAAATGTTTTCACTACTTGTGGAACCAAAACGGACTCCGTATGAGTCAGATATCCATGTTTCAGTTAACACTGTGCAAAACAGATTCCGAACGACAGTTACAGACTAGTTCTTGTGTAGTTGCACTCGATCTTTTCCATTATACTTCACTAAACATCTCCATATGAGATCCAATTACTTGTAGTGAAATGCAAGAGACCTTGGTTATGAGGATGCACTAGGTCCACAGCTGGGACTTTGTGTATGTTCTCGAAATGCGTTTGTCGAGTGCTCATTAAGAAAGTTTCTATACCAGTTTCTGAACGAACTCCTTAAGAAAAGTTCTCCAAAAGTTCCCTATGAAAGAATCCTTTGAAGCATCTGGTCGTCACAAACGTTTTGCCTACTTGTGGAGCCAAAACGGACTACGTATGAGTCAGATATCCATGTTTCAGTTAAAACTGCGCAAAACTGATTCCAAACGACAGTTACAGACTAGTTCTTGTGTAGTTGCACTCGATTCTTTCCATTCTACTTCACTAAACATCTCCATATGAGATCCAATTAATTGTAGGGAAATGCAAGAGACCTCGGTTATGAGGACGCACTAGGTCCATAGCTGGGACTTTGTGTATGTTCTCGAAATGCGTTTGTCGAGTGCTCATTAAGAAAGTTTCTATACAAGTTTCTGAACGAACTCC
>NC_057811.1:114664726-114667045 GCF_018294505.1 Triticum aestivum
GCGCAAAACTGATTCCAAACGACAGTTACAGACTAGTTCTTGTGTAGTTGCACTCGATTCTTTCCATTCTACTTCACTAAACATCTCCATATGAGATCCAATTAATTGTAGGGAAATGCAAGAGACCTCGGTTATGAGGATGCACTAGGTCCATAGCTGGGACTTTGTGTATGTTCTCGAAATGCGTTTGTCGAGTGCTCATTAAGAAAGTTTCTATACAAGTTTCTGAACGAACTCCTTAAGAAAAGTTCTCCAAATGTTCCCTATGAAAGAATCCTTTGAAGCACCTGGCCGTCACAAATGTTTTGACTACTTGTGGAGCCAAAACGGACTCCGTATGAGTCAGATATCCATGTTTCAGTTAACACTGCGCAAAACTGATTCCGAACGACAGTTACAGACTAGTTCTTGTGTACTTGCACTCGATTTTTTCCATTCTACTTCACTAAACATCTCCATATGAGATCCAATTACTTGTAGGGAAATGCAAGAGACCTCGGTTATGAGGATGCACTAGGTCCGTAGCTGGTACTTTGTGTATGTTCTCGAAATGCGTTTGTCGAGTGCTCATTAAGAAAGTTTCTATACAAGTTTCTGAACGAACTCCTTAAGAAAAGTTCTCCAAAAGTTCCCTATGAAAGAATCCTTTGAAGCATCTGGTCGTCACAAACATTTTGACTACTTGTGGAGCCAAAACGGACTCCGTACGAGTCAAATATCCGTGTTTCAGTTAACACCGCGCAAAACCAATTCCGAACGACAGTTACAGACTAGTTCTTGTGTAGTTGCACTCGATTCTTTCCATTCTACTTCATTAAACATCTCCATATGAGATCTAATTACTTGTAGGGAAATGCAAGAGACCTCGGTTATGAGGATGCACTAGGTCCATAGCTGGGACTTTGTGTATGTTCTCGAAATGCGTTTGTCGAGTGCTCATTAAGAAAGTTTCTATACCAGTTTCTGAACGAACTCCTTAAGAAAAGTTCTCCAAATGTTCCCTATGAAAGAATCCTTTGAATCGTCTGGTCGTCACAAACGTTTTGACTACTTGTGGAGCCAAAACGGACTTCGTATGAGTCAGATATCCATGTTTCAGTTAACACTTCGCAAAACTGATTCCGAACGACAGTTACAGACTAGTTCTTGTGTAGTAGCACTCGATTTTTTCCATTCTACTTCACTAAACATCTTCATATGAGATCCAATTACTTGTAGGGAAATGCAAGAGACCTCAGTTATGAGGATGCACTAGGTCCATAACTGGGACTTTGTGTACGTTCTCGAAATGCGTTTGTCGAACGGTCATTAAGAAAGTTTCTATTAAAGTTTCTGAACGAACTGCATAAGAAAAGTTCTCCAAAAGTTCCCTATGAAAGAATCCTTTGAAGCATCTGGTTGTCACAAACGTGTTGACTACTTGTGGAGCCAAAACGGACTCCGTATGAGTCAGATATCCATGTTTCAGTTAACACTGCGCAAAACTGATTCCGAACGACAGTTACAGACTAGTTCTTGTGTAGTTGCACTCGATTTTTTCCATTATACTTCAATAAACATCTCCATATGAGATCCAAATACTTGTAGGGAAATGCAAGAGACCTCGGTTATGATGATGCACTAGGTCCACAGCTGGGACTTTGTGTATGTTCTCGAAATGCGTTTGTCGAGTGCTCATTAAGAAAGTTTCTATACCAGTTTCTGAACGAACTCCTTAAGAAAAGGTCTCCAAAAGTTCCCTATGAAAGAATCCTTTGAAGCATCTGGTCGTCACAAACGTTTTGCCTACTTGTGGAGCCAAAACGGACTACGTATGAGTCAGATATCCATGTTTCAGTTAAAACTGCGCAAAACTGATTCCAAACGACAGTTACAGACTAGTTCTTGTGTAGTTGCACTCGATTCTTTCCATTCTACTTCACTAAACATCTCCATATGAGATCCAATTAATTGTAGGGAAATGCAAGAGACCTCGGTTATGAGGACGCACTAGGTCCATAGCTGGGACTTTGTGTATGTTCTCGAAATGCGTTTGTCGAGTGCTCATTAAGAAAGTTTCTATACAAGTTTCTGAACGAACTCCTTAAGAAAAGTTCTCCAAATGTTCCCTATGAAAGAATCCTTTGAAGCACCTGGCCGTCACAAATGTTTTGACTACTTGTGGAGCCAAAACGGACTCCGTACGAGTCAAATATCCGTGTTTCAGTTAACACCGCGCAAAACCAATTCCGAACGACAGTTACAGACTAGTTCTTGTGTAGTTGCACTCGATTCTTTCCATTCTACTTCATTAAACATCTCCATATGAGATCTAATTAC
>NC_057811.1:114667055-114667700 GCF_018294505.1 Triticum aestivum
AAAGTTCCCTATGAAAGAATCCTTTGAAGCATCTGGTCGTCACAAACATTTTGACTACTTGTGGAGCCAAAACGGACTCCGTACGAGTCAAATATCCGTGTTTCAGTTAACACCGCGCAAAACCAATTCCGAACGACAGTTACAGACTAGTTCTTGTGTAGTTGCACTCGATTCTTTCCATTCTACTTCATTAAACATCTCCATATGAGATCTAATTACTTGTAGGGAAATGCAAGAGACCTCGGTTATGAGGATGCACTAGGTCCATAGCTGGGACTTTGTGTATGTTCTCGAAATGCGTTTGTCGAGTGCTCATTAAGAAAGTTTCTATACCAGTTTCTGAACGAACTCCTTAAGAAAAGTTCTCCAAATGTTCCCTATGAAAGAATCCTTTGAATCGTCTGGTCGTCACAAACGTTTTGACTACTTGTGGAGCCAAAACGGACTTCGTATGAGTCAGATATCCATGTTTCAGTTAACACTTCGCAAAACTGATTCCGAACGACAGTTACAGACTAGTTCTTGTGTAGTAGCACTCGATTTTTTCCATTCTACTTCACTAAACATCTTCATATGAGATCCAATTACTTGTAGGGAAATGCAAGAGACCTCAGTTATGAGGATGCACTAGGTCCATAACTGGGA
>NC_057811.1:114667710-114714817 GCF_018294505.1 Triticum aestivum
TTATACTTCAATAAACATCTCCATATGAGATCCAAATACTTGTAGGGAAATGCAAGAGACCTCGGTTATGATGATGCACTAGGTCCATAGCTGGGACTTTGTGTATGCTCTCGAAATGCGTTTGTCGAGTGCTCATTAAGAAAGTTTCTATACCAGTTTCTGAACGAACTCCTGAAGAAAAGTTCTCCAAATGTTCCCTATGAAAGAATCCTTTGAATCGTCTGGTCGTCACAAACGTTTTGACTACTTGTGGAGCCAAAACGGACTTCGTATGAGTCAGATATCCATGTTTCAGTTAACACTTCGCAAAACTGATTCCGAACGACAGTTACAGACTAGTTCTTGTGTAGTAGCACTCGATTTTTTCCATTCTACTTCACTAAACATCTTCATATGAGATCCAATTACTTGTAGGGAAATGCAAGAGACCTCAGTTATGAGGATGCACTAGGTCCATAACTGGTACTTTGTGTACTTTCTCGAAATGCGTTTGTCGAACGGTCATTAAGAAAGTTTCTATTAAAGTTTCTGAACGAAATCCATAAGAAAAGTTCTCCAAAAGTTCCCTATGAAAGAATCATTTGAAGCATCTGGTTGTCACAAATGTGTTGACTACTTGTGGAGCCAAAACGGACTCCGTATGAGTCAGATATCCATGTTTCAGTTAACACTGCGCAAAACTGATTCCGAACGACAGTTACAGACTAGTTCTTGTGTAGTTGCACTCGATTTTTTCCATTATACTTCACTAAACATCTCCATATGAGATCCAATTACTTGTAGGGAAATGCAAGAGACCTCGGTTATTAGGATGCAATAGGTCCATAGCTGGTACTTTGTGTATGTTCTCGAAATGCGTTTGTCGAGTGCTCATTAAGAAAGTTTCTATACCAGTTTCTGAACGAACTCCTTAAGAAAAGTTCTCCAAATGTTCCCTATGAAAGAATCCTTTGAATCGTCTGGTCGTCACAAACGTTTTGACTACTTGTGGAGCCAAAACGGACTTCGTATGAGTCAGATATCCATGTTTCAGTTAACACTTCGCAAAACTGATTCCGAACGACTGTTACAGACTAGTTCTTGTGTAGTAGCACTCGATTTTTTCCATTCTACTTCACTAAACATCTTCATATGAGATCCAATTACTTGTAGGGAAATGCAAGAGACCTCAGTTATGAGGATGCACTAGGTCCATAACTGGGACTTTGTGTACTTTGTTAATGAGCACTCGACAAACGCATTTCGAGAACATACACAAAGTCCCTGCTATGGACCTAGTGCATCATCATAACTGAGTTCTCTTGCATTTCCCTACATGTAATTGGATCTCATATGGAGATGTTTAGTGAAGTAGAATGGAAAAAATTGAATGCAACTAAACAAGAACTAGTGTGTAACTGTCGTTCGGAATCAGTTTTAAGAAGTGTTAATTGAAACTTGGATATCTGACTCACACGGAGTCCGTTTTGGCTCCACAAGTAGTCAAAACGTTTGTGAGGACCAGATGCTTCAAAGGATTATTTCATAGGGAACTTTTGGAGAACTTTTGTTAAGGAGTTCGTTCAGAAACTTGTATAGAAACTTTCCTAATGAGCACTCCACAAACGCATTTCGAGAACATACACAAAGTCCCAGCTATGGACCTAGTGCATCATCATAACTGAGTTCTCTTGCATTTCCCTAGAAGTTATTGGATCTCATATGGAGATGTTTAGTGAAGTAGAATGGAAAAAATTGAATGCAACTAAACAAGAACTAGTGTGTAACTGTCGTTCGGAATCAGTTTTAAGCAGTGTTAATTGAAACTTGGATATCTGACTCACACGGAGTCCGTTTTGGCTCCACAAGTAGTCAAAACATTTTTGAGGACCAGATGCTTCAAAGGATTCTTTCATAGGGCACTTTTGGAGAACTTTTCTTAAGGAGTTCGTTCAGAAACTTGTATAGAAACTTTCTTAATGAGCACTCGACAAACGCATTTCGAGAACATACACAAAGACCCAGCTATGGACCTAGTGCATCCTCATAACCGAGGTCTCTTGCATTTCCCTACAAGTAATTGGATCTCATATGGAGATGTTTAGTGAAGTATAATGGAAAAAATCCAAAGCAACTACACAAGAACTAGTCTGTAACTGTCGTTCGGAATCAGTTTGCGCAGTTTGAACTGTAACATGGATATCTGACTCATACGAAGTACGTTCTGGCTCCACAAGTAGTCAAAACGTTTGTGACGACCAGATGCTTCAAATGATTCTTTTATTGGGAAATTTTGGAGAACTTTTCTTAAGGAGTTCGTTAAGAAACTTGTATAGAAACTTTGTTAATGAGCACTCGACAAACGCATTTCGAGAACATACACAAAGTCCCAGCTATGGACCTAGTGCATCATCATAACTGAGGTCTCTTGCATTTCCCTACAAGTAATTGGATCTAATATGGATATGTTTAGTGAAGTATAATGGAAAAAGCCAAAGCAACTACAAGAACTAGTCTGTAATTGTCATTCGGAATTAGTTTGGCGCAGTTTTAACTGAAACATGGATATCTGACTCATACAGAGTACGTTCTGGCTCCACAAGTAGTCAAAACATTTGTGACAACCAGATGCTTCATATGATTCTTTTATTGGGAACTTTTGGAGAACTTTTCTTAAGGAGTTCGTTCAGAAACTTGTATAGAAACTTTCTTAATGAGCACTCGACAAACGTATTTCGAGAACATACACAAACTTCCAGCTATGGACCTAGTGCATCATCATAACTGAGTTCTCTTGCATTTCCCTACAAGTAATTGGATCTCATATGGATATGTTTTGTGAATTAAAATAGAAAAAATCGAATGCAACTACACAAGAACTAGTGTGTAACTATCGTTCGAAATCAGTTTTGCGTAGTGTTAACTAAAACATGGATATCTGATTCATACGGAGTCCGTTTTGGTTCAACAAGTACTCAAAACATTTGTGACAACCAGATGCTTCAAAGGATTCTTTCATAGGGAACTTTAGGAGAACTTTTCATAAGGAGTTCGTTCAGAAACTTGTATAGAAACTTTCTTAATGAGCACTCAACAAACGCATTCCGAGAACATACACAAAGTCCCAGCTATGGACCTAGTGCATCATCATAGCTGAGGTCTCTTGCATTTCGCTACAAGTAATTGGATCTCATATGGAGATGTTTAGTGAAGTATAATGGAAAAAATCCAAAGCAACTACACAAGAACTAGTCTGTAACTGTCGTTCGGAATCAGTTTTGCGCAGTTTTAACTGAAACATGGATATCTGACTCATACGGAGTACGTTCTGGCTCCACAAGTAGTCAAAATGTTTGTGATGACCAGATGCTTCAAATGATTCTTTTATTGGGAACTTTTGGAGAACTTTTCTTAAGGAGTTCGTTTAGAAATTTGTATAGAAACTTTCTTAATGAGCACTCGACAAACGTATTTCGAGAACATACACAAAGTCCCAGCTATGGACCTAGTGCATCATCATAACTGAGTTCTCTTGCATTTCCCTACAAGTAATTGGATCTCATATGGATATGTTTTGTGAATTAAAATGGAAAAAATCAAATGCAACAACACAAGAACTAGTCTGTAACTATCGTTCGGAATCAGTTTTGCGTAGTGTTAAGTGAAACATGGATATCTGACTCATACGGAGTCCGTTTTGGCTCCACAAGTAGTCAAAACATTTGTGATGACCAGATGCTTCAAAGTATTCTTTCATACGGAACTTTTGGAGAACATTTCTTAAGGAGTATGTTCAGAAACTTGTATAGAAACTTTCTTAATGAGCCCTCGACAGACGCATTTCGAGAACTACACAAAGTCCCAGCTATGGACCTAGTGCATCATCATAACGGAGGTCTGTTGTATTGCTTGACAAGTAATTGGATCTCATTTGGAGATGTTTAGTGAAGTAGAATGGAAAAAATCAAATGCAACTACACAAGAACTAGTCTATAACTGTCGTTCGGAATCAGTTTTGCGCAGTATTAACTGAAACATGGATATCTGACTCATACGGAGTACGTTTTGGCTCCACAAGTAGTCAAAACAATTATGCTACTACACAAAGGATTCTTTCATAGGGAACTTTTGGAGAACTTTTCTTAAGGAGTTCGTTCAGAAACTTGTATAGAAACTTTCTTAATGAGCACTCGACAAATGCATTTCGAGAACATACACAAAGTCCCAGCTATGGACCTAGTGCATCCTCATAACCGAGGTCTCTTGCATTTCCCTACAAGTAATTGGATCTCATATGGAGATGTTTAGTGAAGTATAATGGAAAAAAATCCAAAGCAACTACACAAGAACTAGTCTGTAACTGTCGTTCGGAATCAGTTTGCGCAGTTTTAACTGAAACATGGATATCTGACTCATACGAAGTACGTTCTGGCTCCACAAGTAGTCAAAACGTTTGTGACGACCAGATGCTTCAAATGATTCTTTTATTGGGAAATTTTGGAGAACTTTTCTTAAGGAGTTCGTTCAGAAACTTGTATAGAAACTTTCTTAATAAGCACTCGACAAACGCATTTCGAGAACATACACAATGTCCCAGCTATGGACCTAGTGCATCATCATAACTGTGGTCTCTTGCATTTCCCTACAAGTAATTGGATCTCATATGGAAATGTTTAGTGAAGTAGAATGGAAAAAATCCAATGCAACTGCACAAGAACTAGTTTGTAACTGTCGTTCGGAATCAGTTTTGCGCAGGTTTAACTGAAACATGGATATCTGACTCATACGAAGTATGTTTTGGCTCCACAAGTAGGAAAAACGTTTGTGACGACCAGATGCTTCAAAGGATTCTTTCATAGGGAACTTTTGGAGAACTTTTCTTAAGGACTTCGTTCAGAAACTTATATAGAAACTTTCTTAATGAGCACTCGACAAATGCATTTCGAGAACATAAACAAAGTCCCAGCTATCGACCTAGTGCATCATCATAACTAAGGTCTCTTGCATTTCCTTACAAGTAATTGGATCTAATATGGAGATGTTTAGTGAAGTAGAATGGAAAAAATCGAATGCAACTACACAATAACTAGTCTGTAACTGTCGTTCGGAATCAGTTTTGCGCTGTGTTAACTGAAACATGGATATCTGACTCATATAGAGTCCGTTTTGGCTCCACAAGTAGTCAAAACGTTTGTGACGACCAGATGCTTATAAGGATTCTTTCATAGGGAACTTTTGGAGATCTTTTCTTAAAGAGTTCGTTCAGAAACTTCTATAGAAACTTTCTTAATGAGCACTCGACAAACCCATTTCAAGAACATACACAAAGTCCCAGCTATGGACCTAGTGCATCCTCATAACCGAGGTCTCTTGCATTTCCCTAAAAGTAATTGGATCTCATATGGAGATGTTTAGTGAAGTATAATGGAAAAAATCCAAAGCAACTACACAAGAACTAGTCTGCAACTGTCGTTCGGAATCAGTTTGTGTATTTTTAACTGAAACATGGATATCTGACTCATACGGAGTACGTTCTGGATCCACAAGTAGTTAAAACGTTTGTGATGACCAGATGCTTCAAATTATTCTTTTATTGGGAAATTTTGGAGAACTTTTCTTAAGGAGTTCGTTCAGAAACTTGTATAGAAACTTTCTTAATGAGCACTCGACAAACGCATTTCGAGAACATACACAAAGTCCCAGCTATGGACCTAGTGCATCATCATAACTGTGGTCTCTTGCATTTCCCTACAAGTATTTGGATCTCATATGGAGATGTTTAGTGAAGTAGAATGGAAAAAATCCAATGCAACTACACAAGAACTAGTCTGTAACTGTCGTTCGGAATCAGTTTTGCGCAGTTTTAACTGAAACATGGATATCTGACTAATACGGAGTACGTTTTGGCTCCACAAGTAGGCAAAACGTTTGTGACGACCAGATGCTTCAAAGGATTCTTTCATAGGGAACTTTTGGAGAAATTTTCTTAAGGAGTTCGTTCAGAAACTTCTATAGAAACTTTCTTAATGAGCACTCGACAAATGCATTTCGAGAACATAAACAAAGTCCTAGCTATCGACCTAGTGCATCATCATAACTGAGGTCTCTTGCATTTCCCTACAAGTAATTGGATCTCATATGGAGATGTTTCGTGAAGTAGAATGGAAAAAATCCCAAGCAACTACACAAGAACTCGTCTGTAACTGTCGTTTGGAATCAGTTTTTGCAGTTTTAACTGAAACATGGATATCTGACTCATACGGTGTCCGTTTTGGCTCCACAAGTAGTCAAAATGTTTTTGACGACCAGATGCTTCAAAGTATTCTTTCATACGGAACTTTCGGAGAACATTTCTTAAGGAGTTTGTTCAGAAACTTGTATAGAAACTTTCTTAATGAGCCCTCAACAAATGCATTTCGAGAACATACACAAAGTCCCAGCTATGGACCTACTGCATCATCATAACTGAGGTCTCTTGTATTTCTCGACAAGTAATTGGATCTCATATGGAGATGTTTAGTGAAGTAGAATGGAAAAAATCAAATGCAATTACACAAGAACTAGTCTGTAACTGTCGTTCGGAATTAGTTTTGCGCAGTGTTAACTGAAACATGGATATCTGACTCATACGTAGTCCTTTTTGGCTCCACAAGTAGTCAAAACGTTTGTGACGACCAGATGCTTATAAGGATTCTTTCATAGGGAACTTTAGGAGAACTTTTCTTAAGGAGTT
This sequence comes from Triticum aestivum, assembly GCF_018294505.1. Lineage (NCBI taxonomy): Eukaryota > Viridiplantae > Streptophyta > Magnoliopsida > Poales > Poaceae > Triticum > Triticum aestivum. Next base: position 114,674,423 of record NC_057811.1, read on the forward strand.
CGTTCAGAAACTTGTATAGAAACTTTCCTAATAAGCACTCGACAAACGCATTTCGAGAACATGCACAAGGTCCCAGCTATGGACCTAGTGCATCATCATAACTGAGGTCTCTTGCATTTCTCAACAAGTAATTGGATCTCATATGGAGATGTTTAGTGAAGTATAATGGAAAAAATCGAATGCTACTACACAAGAACTAGTCCGTAACTGTCGTTCGGAATCACTTTTGCGCAGTGTTAACTGAAACATGGATATCTGAGTCATAAGGAGTCCGTTTTAGCTACACAAGTAGTGAAGATAATAATGACGACTAGATGCTTCAAAGGATCCTTTCATAAGGAATTTTGGACAACTTTTCTTACGGAGTTCGTTTAGAAACTTGTATAGAAACTTTGTTAATGAGCACTCGAGAAACGCATTTCGAGAACATACACGAAGTCCCAGCTAAGGACCTAGTTCATCATCATAACCAAGTTCTCTTGAATTTCCCTACAAGTAATTGGATCTCATATGGAGATGTTTAGTGAAGTAGAATGGAAAAAATTGAATGAAACTAAACAAGAACTAGTGTGTAACTGTCGTTCGGAATCAGTTTTAAGCAGTATTAATTGAAACTCGGATATCTGACTCACACGGAGTCCGATTTGGCTCCGCAAGTAGTCAAAACATTTGTGTGGACTAGATGCTTCAAAGTATTCTTTCATAGGGAACTTTTGGAGAACTTTTCTTAAGGAGTTCGTTCAGAAACTTGTATAGAAACTTTCTTAATGAGCACTCGACAAACGCATTTCGAGAACATACACAAAGTCCCTGCTATGGACCTAGTGCATCATCATAACCGAGGTCTCTTGCATTTCCCTACAAGTATTTGGATCTCATATGGAGATGTTTGTTGAAGTAGAATGGAAAAAATCGAATGCAACTACACAAGAACTAGTCTGTAACTGTCGTTCGGAATCAGTTTTGCGCAGTTTTAACTGAAACATGGATATCTGACTAATACGGAGTACGTTTTGGCTCCACAAGTAGGCAAAACGTTTGTGACGACCAGATGCTTCAAAGGATTCTTTCATAGGGAACTTTTGGAGAAATTTTCTTAAGGAGTTCGTTCAGAAACTTCTATAGAAACTTTCTTAATGAGCACTCGACAAATGCATTTCGAGAACATAAACAAAGTCCTAGCTATCGACCTAGTGCATCATCATAACTGAGGTCTCTTGCATTTCCCTTCAAGTAATTGGATCTCATATGCAGATTTTTATTGAAGTATAATGGAAAAAATCCAATGCAACTACACAAGAACTAGTGTGTAACTGTCGTTCGGAATCAGTTTTGCGCAGTTTTAACTGAAACAGGGATATCTGACTCATACGGAGTACGTTTTGGCTCCACAAGTAGTCAAAATGTTTGTGACGACCAGATGCTTCAAAGGATTCTTTTATAGGGAACTTTTGGAGAATTTTTCTTCAGGAGTTCGTTCAGAAACTTGTATAGACACCTTCTTAATGAGCACTCGACAAACGCATTACGAGAACATACACAAAGTCCCAGCTATGGACCTAGTGCATCATCATAACCGAGGTCTCTTGCATTTCCCTACAAGTATTTGGATCTCATATGGAGATGTTTATTGAAGTATAATGGAAAAAATCGAGTGCAACTACACAAGAACTAGTCTGTAACTGTCGTTCGGAATCAGTTTTGCGCAGTGTTAACTGAAACATGGATATCTGACTCATATGGAGTCCGTTTTGGCTCCACAAGTAGTCAAAACGTCCTGGCTATGGACCTAGTGCATCATCATAACTGAGGTCTCTTGCATTTCCATACAAGTAATTGGATCTCATATGGAGATGTTTAGTGAAGTAGAATGGAAAAAATCCAATGCAACTACACAAGAACTAGTCTGTAACTGTCGTTCGGAATAAGTTTTGCGCAGTGTTAACTGAAACATGGATGTCTGACTCATACGGAGTACGTTTTGGCTCCACAAGTAGTCAAAACGTTTGTGACGACCAGATGCTTCAAAGGATTCTTTCATAGGGAACTTTTGGAGAACTTTTCTTAAGGAGTTCGTTTAGAAACTTGTATAGAAACTCCCTTAATGAGCACTCCAAGAACAAATTTCGAGAACATAAACAAAGTCCCAGCTATGGACCTAGTGCATCATCATAACTGAGGTCCCTTGCATTTCCCTGCAAGAAATTGGATCTCATATGGAGATGTTTAGTGAAGTAGATTGGAAAAAATTGAATGCAACTAAACAAGAACTAGTCTTTAACTGTCGTTTGGAATCAGTTTTGCGGAGTGTTAACTGAAACTTGGATATTTGACTCACACGGAGTCCGTTTTGGCTCCCCAAGTAATCAAAATGTTTGTGAGGACCAGATACTTCAATGGATTGTTTCATACAGAATTTTTGGAGAAATTTTCTTAAGGAGTTCGTTCAGAAACTTTCTTAATGAGCACTCGACAAACACATTTCGAGAACATACACAAAGTCCTGGCTATGGACCTAGTGCATCATCATAACTGAGGTCTCTTGCATTTCCCTACAAGTAATTGGATCTCATATGGAGATGTTTAGTGAAGTAGAATGGAAAAAATCGAATGCAACTACACAAGAACTAGTCTGTAACTATCGTTCGGAATCGGTTTTTGCGCAGTGTTAACTGAAACATGGATATCTGACTCATACGGAGTCTGTTTTGGCTCCACTAGGTGTCAAAACGTGTGTGAAGACCAGATGTTTCATAGTATTCTTTCATACGGAAATGTTGGAGAACATTTCTTAAGGAGTTTGTTCAGAAACTTGTATAGAAACTATATAAATGAGCCCTCCACAAACGCATTTCGAGAACATACACAAAGTCCCAGCTATGGACCTAGTGCATCATCATAACTGAGGTGTCTTGCATTTCTCGCCAAGTAATTGGATCTCATATGGAGATGTTTAGTGAAGTAGAATGGAAAAAATCGAATACAACTACACAAGAATTAGTGTGCAAGTGTCGTTCAGAATCAGTTTTGCGCTGTGTTAACTGAAACATGGATACCTGACAGATACGGAGTCCGTTTTGGCTCCACAAGTAGTCAAAACGTTTGTGACGACCAGATGCTTCAAAGGATTCTTTCATAGGGAACTTTTGGAGAACTTTTCTTAAGGAGTTCGTTCAGATACTTGTATAGAAACTTTCTTAATGAGCACTCGACAAACGCATTTCGAGAACATACACAAAGTCCCAGCTATGGACCTAGTGCATCATCATAACTGAGGTCTCTTGCATTTCCCTAAAAGTAATTTGATCTCATATGGAGATGTTTAGTGAAGTAGAATGGAAAAAATCGAACGCAACTACATAATAACTAGTCTGTAACTGTTGTTCGGAATCAGTTTTGCGCAGTGTTAACTGAAACATGGATATCTGACTCATATGGAGTCCGTTTTGGCTCCACAAGAATTCAAAACGTTTGTGACGACCAGAAGCTTCAAAGCATTGTTTCATAGGGAACTTTTGGAGAACTTTTCTTAAGGAGTTCGTTCAGAAACTTGTATAGAAACTTTCTTAATGAGCACTCGACAAACGCATTTCGAGAACATACACGAAGTCCAAGCTATGTACCTAGTGCATCATCATAACTGAGGTCTCTTGCATGTCCCTACAATTAATTGGATCTCATATGGATATATTTAGTGAATTAGAATTGAAAAAAATCGAATGCAACTACACAAGAACTTGTCTGTAACTGTCGTTCGGAATGAGTTTTGCGCAGTGTTAACTAAAACATGGATATCTGACTCATACGGAGTCCGTTTTGGCTCCACAAGTAGTCAAAACGTTTGTGACGACCAGATGCTTCCAAGGATTCTTTCATAGGGAACTTTTGGAGAAGTTTTCTTAAGGAGTTCATTCAGAAACTTGTATAGAAACTTTCTTAATGAGCACTCGACAAAAGCATTTCGAGAACATACAGAAACTCCCAGCTATGGACCTAGTGCATCATCATAACTAAGGTCTCTTGCATTTCCCTATAAGTAATTGGATCTCACATGTACATGTTTAGTGAATTAGAATGGAAAAAATCTAATGCAACTACACAATAACTAGTCTGTAACTGTCGTTCGGAATCAGTTTTGCGCAGTGTTAACTGAAACATGGATATCTAACTCATACGGAGTCCGTTTTGGCTCCACATGTAGTCAAAACGTTTGTGACGACCAGATGCTTCAAATGATTCTTTCGTAGGGAACTTTTGGAGAACTTTTCTTAAGGAGTTCGTTTGGAAAGTTGTATAGAAACTTTCTTAAGGAGCACTCGACAAAGGCATTTCGAGAACATACACAAAGTCCTAGCTGTTGAGATAGTGCATCATCATAATTAAGGTCTCTTTCATTTCCCTACTAGCAATGGGATCTCATATGGAGATGTTTAGTGAAGTAGAATGGAAAAAATCGAATGCAACTAAACAAGAACTAGTCTGTAACTGTCGTTCGGAATCAGTTTTGCACATTGTTAACTGAAATATGGATATCTGACTCATACAGAGTCCGTTTTGTCTCCACCAGTAGTCAAAACGTTTGTGAGGACCAGATGCTTCAAAGGATTCTTTCATAGGGAACTTTTGGAGAACTTTTTTTAAGGAGTTCGTTCAGACACTTGTATAGAAACTTTCTTAATGAGCACTCGACAAACGCAATTCGAGAACATCCACAAAGTCCCAGGTATGGACCTAGTGCATCATCATAACTGAGGTCTCTTGCATTTACCTATAAGTAATTGGATCTCACATGGAGATGTTTAGTGAATTAGAATGGAAAAAATCTAATGGAAGTACGAAATAACTAGTCTGTAACTGTCGTTCGGAATCAGTTTTGCGCAGTGTTAACTGAAACATGGATATCTGACTCATGTGGAGTCCATTTTGGCTCCAAAAGTAGTCAAAACGTTTGTGACGACCAGGTGCTTCAAAGGATTTCTTTCATAGGGACTTTTGGAGAACTTTTTTGAAGGAGTTTGTTTAGAAACTTGTATAGAAACTTTCTTCATGAGCACTTGACAAACGCATTTCGAGAACGTACACAAAGTCCCACCTATGGACCTAGTGCATCATCATAACTGAGGTCTCTTGCATTTCCCTACAAGTAATTGGATCTCATATGGAGATGTTTAGTGAAGTAGAATGGAAAAAATCAAATGCAACTACAAAATAACTAGTCTGTAACTTTCGTTCGGAATCAGTTTTGCGCAGTGTTAACTGCAACATGGATATCTGACTCATACGGAGTCCATTCTGGCTCCACAAGTAGTCAAAACGTTTGTGATGACCAGATGCTTCAAAGGATACTTTCATAGGGAACTTTTGGAGAACTTTTCTTAATGAGTTCATTTAGAAACTTGTATAGAAACTTTCTTAATGAGCACTCGACAAACGCATTTTGAGAACATACACAAAGTCCCAGCTATGGACCTAGTGCATCATAATAAATGAGGTCTCTTGAATTTCCCTACAAGTAATTGGATCTCACACGGAGATGTTTAGTGAATTAGGATGGAAAAAATCAAAAGCAACTACACAATAACTAGTCTGTAACTATCGTTTGGAATCAGTTTTGCACAGTGTTAACTGGAACATGGATATTTGACTCATACGGAGTCCGTTTTGGCTCCACAAGTAGTCAAAAAGTTTGTGACAAGCAGATGCTTCAAAGGATTCTTTCATAGGGAACTTTTGGAGAACTTTTCTTAAGGATTTCGTTTAGAAACTTGTATAGAAACTTTCTTAATGAGCACTCGACAAACGCATTTCGAGAACATACACAAAGTCCCAGCTAGGGACCTAGTGCATCATCATAACTGAGGTCTCTTGCATTTCCGTACAAGTAACTGGATCTCATATGGAGATGTTTAGTGAATTAGAATGGAAAAAATTGAATGCAACTACACAAGAACTACTCTGTAACTGTCGTTCGGAATCAGTTTTGCGCAGTGTTAACTGAAACATGGATATCTGACTCATACGGAGTCCTTTTTGGCTCCACAAATAGTGAAATCATTTGTGACGACTAGATGCTTCACAGGATTTTTTCATAGGGAACTTTGGGAGAACTTTTCTTAAGGAGTTCATTCAGAAACTTGTATAGAAACTTTCTTAATGAGCACTCGACGAACGCATTTCGAGAACATACACAAAGTCCCAGCTATGGACCTAGTGCATCATCATAACTGAGGTCTCTTGCATTTCCCTTAATGTAATTGAATCTCATATGGAGATGTTTAGTGAAGTAGAATGGAAAAAATCGAATGCAACTACATAATAACTAGTCTGTAACTGTCGTTCGGAATCAGTTTTCCGCATTGTTAACTGAAACATGGATATCTGACTCATACGGAGTCCGTTTTGGCTCCACAAGAAGTCAAAACGTTTGTGATGACCAGGTGCTTGAAAGGATACTTTCATAGGGAACTTTTGGAGAACTTTTCTTAAGGAGTTCTTTCAGAAACTTGTATAGAAACTTTCTTAATGAGCACTCGACAAACGCATTTCGAGAACATACAAAAAGTCCAAGCAGTGGACCTAGTGCATCATCATAACTAAGGTCTCTTGAATTTCCCTACAAGTAATTGAATCTCATATGGATATGTTTTGTGAAGTACAATGGAAAAAATTGAATGCAACTACACAAGAACTAGTATGTAACTGTAGTTCGGAATCGGCTTGGTGCAGTGTTAACTGAACCATGGATATCTGACTAATACGGAGTCCGTTTTGGTTCCACAAGTTGTCAAAACATTTGTGACGACCAGATGCTTCAAACGATTCTTTCATAGGGAATTTTTGAAGAACTTTTCTTAAGGGGTTCGTTGAGAAACTTGTATAGATACTTTCTTAATGAGCTCTCGACAAACGCATTTCCAGAACATACACAAAGTCCCAGCTATGGACCTAGTGCATCAGCATAAATGAGCTCTCTTGAATTTCCCTACAAGTAATTGGATCTCATATGGAGATGTTTAGTGAAGTAGAATGGAAAAAGTTCGAATGCAACTACACAAGAATTAGTGTGCAAGTGTCGTCCAGAATCAGTTTTGCACAGTGTTAACTGAAACATGGATATCTGACAGATACGGAGTCCGTTTTGGCTCCACAAGTAGTCAAATTTTTTGTGACCACCAGATGCTTCAAAGGATTCTTTCATAGGGAACTTTTGAGAACTTTTCTTAAGGAGTTTGTTCAGAAACTTTCTTAATGAGCACTCGACAAACGCCTTTGGAGAACATGCACAAAGTCCTAGCTGTTGACCTAGTGCATGATCATAATTAAGGTCTCTTGCATTTCCCTACAAGTAATGGGATCTCATATGGAGATGTTTAGTGAAGTAGAATGGAAAAAATCGAATGCAACTAAACAAGAACTAGTCTGTAACTGTCGTTCGGAATCAGTTTTGCGCAGTGTTAACTGAAACATGGATATCTGACTCATACGGAGTCCGTTTTGGCTCCACAAGTAGTCAACACGTTTGTGAGGACCAGATGCTTCAAAGGATTCGTTCGTAGGGAACTTTTGGATAACTTTTCTTAAGGAGTTCGTTGAGAGACTTGTATAGAAACTTTCTTAATCAACACTTGACAAACACATTTCGAGAACATACACAAAGTCCCAGCTGTCGACCTAGTGCATCATCATAACTGAGGTCTCTTGCATTTCCCTACAATTAATTGGATCTCATATGGAGATGTTTAGTGAAGTAGAATGGAAAAAATCAAATGCAACTACACAAGAACTAGTCTGTAACTGTCGTTCGGAATCCGTTTTGCGCAGTGTTAACTGAAACATGGATATCTGACTCATACGGAGTCCGTTTTGGCTCCAGAAGTAGTCAAAACGTTTTTGATGACCAGATGCTTCAAAGGATTCTTTCATAGGGAACTTTTGGAGAAGTTTTCTTAAGGAGTTCGTTGAGAGACTTGTATCAAAACTTTCTTAATCAGCACTTGACAAACACATTTCGAGAACATACACAAAGTCCCAGCTGTGGACCTAGTGCATCATCATAACTGAGGTCTCTTGCATTTCCCTACAATTAATTGAATCACATATGGAGATGTTTAGTGAAGTAGAATTGGAAAAATCGAATGCAACTACACAAGAACTAGTCTATAACTGTCGTTCGGAATCAGTTTTGCGCAGTGTTAACTGAAACATGGATATCTGACTCATATGGAGTCCGTTTCTGCTCCACAAGTAGTCAAAACGTTCGTGATGACCAGATGCTTCAAAGGATTCTTCATAGGGAATTTTTGAGAACATTTCTTAAGGACTTCGTTCAGAAACTTGTACAGAAACTTTCTTAATGAGCACTCGACAAACGCATTTCGAGAACATACACAAAGTCCTAGTTGTGGACCTAATGCATCATCATAATTAAGGTCTCTTGCATTTCCCTACAAGTAATTGGATCTCATATGGAAATGTTTAGTGAAGTAGAATGGAAAAAATTGAATGCAACTACACAAGAACTAGTCTGTAACTGTCGTTCGGAATCAGTTTTGCGTAGTGTTAACTGAAACTTGGATATCTGACTCATACGGAGTCCGTTTTGGCTCCACAAGTAGGAAAAACGTTTGTGAAGACCAGGTGCTTCAAAGGATTCTTTCATAGGGAAGTTTTAGAGAACTTTTCTTAAGGAGTTCGTTGAGAAACTTGTATAGATACTTTCTTAATGAGCACTTGACAAACGCATTTCTAGAACATACACAAAGTCCCAGGTGTGGACCTAGTGCATCATCATAACTCAGGTCTCTTGAATTTCCCTACAACTAATTGGATCTCATATGGAGATATTTAGCGAAGTAGAATGGAAAAAAAAATCAAATGCAACTACGCAATAACTAGTCTGTAACTGTCGTCCGGAATCGGTTTTGCGCAGTGTTAACTGAAACATGGATATCTGACTCATACGGAGTCCGTTTTGGCTCCACAAGTAGTCAAAACGTTTGTGATGACCAGATGCTTCAAAGGATTCTTTCATAGGGAACTTTTGGAGAACTTTTCTTAAGGAGTTCGTTGAGAAACTTGTATAGAAACTTTCTTAATGAGCACTCGACAAACGCATTTCGAGAACATACAAAAAGTCCAAGCAGTGGACCTAGTGCATCATCATAACTAAGGTCTCTTGAATTTCCCTACAAGTAATTGGATCTCATATGGATATGTTTTTGAAGTAGAATGGAAAAAATTGAATGCAACTATACAAGAACTAGTATGTAACTGTAGTTCGGAATCGGCTTGGTGCAGTGTTAACTGAACCATGGATATCTGACTCATTCGGAGTCCATTTTGGTTCCACAAGTAGGCAAAACGTTTGTGACGACCAGATGCTTCAAAGGATTCTTTCATAGGGAATTTTTGGAGAACTTTTCTTAAGGAGTTCGTTGAGAAACTTGTATAGATACTTTCTTAATGAGCTCTCGACAAACTTATTTCCAGAACATACACAAAGTCCCAGCTATGGACCTAGTGCATCAGCATAAATGAGGTCTCTTGAATTTCCCTACAAGTAATTGGATGTCATATGGAGATGTTTAGTAAAGTAGAATGGAAAAAATTCGAATGCAACTACACAAGAATTAGTGTGTAAGTGTCGTTCGGAATCAGTTTTGCGCAGTGTTAACTGAAACATGGATATCTGACAGATACGGAGTCCGTTTAGGCTCCACAAGTAGTCAAATTTTTTGTGACCACCAGATGCTTCAAAGGATTCTTTCATAGGGAACTTTAGAGAACTTTTCTTAAGGAGTTTGTTCAGAAACTTGTACATAAACTTTCTTAATGAGCACTCGACAAACGCCTTTGGAGAACATACACAAAGCCCTAGCCGTTGACCTAGTGCATCATCATAATCAGTTTTGCACATTGTTAACTGAAACATGGATATCTGACTCATACGGAGTCCGTTTTGGCTCCACAAGTAGTCAAAACGTTTGTGAGGACCAGATGCTTCAAAGGATTCTTTCATAGGGAACTTTTGGATAACTTTTCTTAAGGAGTTCGTTCAGATACTTGTATAGAAACTTTCTTAATGAGCACTCGACAAATGCATTTCGCGAACATACACAAAGTTCCAGCTATGGACCTAGTGCACCATCATAACTGAGGTCTGTTGCATTTCCCTAAAATTAATTGGATCTCATATGGAGATGTTTAGTGAAGTAGAATGGAAAAAATCAAATGCAACTACACAAGAACTAGTCTGTAACTGTCGTTCGGAATCAGTTTTGCGCAGTGTTAACTGAAACATGGATATCTGACTCATACGGAGTCCGTTTTGGCTCCGGAAGTAGTCAATATGTTTGTGACGACCAGATGCTTCAAAGGATTCTTTCATAGGGAACTTTTGGAGAACTTTTCTTAAGGAGTTCGTTGAGAGACTTGTATAGAAACTTTCTTAATCAGCACTTGACAAACGCATTTCGAGAACATACACAAAGTCCCAGCGGTGGACCTAGTGCATCATCATAACTGAGGTCTCATGCATTTCCCTACAATTAATTGAATCTCATATGGAGATGTTTAGTAAAGTAGAATGGGAAAAATCGAATGCAACTACACAAGAAGTAGTCTATAACTGTCGTTCGGAATCAGTTTTGCGCAGTGTAAACTGGAACTTGGATATCTGACTCATATGGAGTCCGATTCTGCTCACAAGTAGTCAAAACGTTTGTGACGACCAGATGCTTCAAAGGATTCTTTCATAGGGAAATTTTGAGAACGTTTCTCAAGGAGTTCGTTCAGAAACTTGTACAGAAACTTTCTTAATGAGCACTCGACAAACGTATTTGGAGAACATACACAAAGTCCTAGTTGTGGACCTTGTGCATCATCATAATTAAGGTCTCTTGCATTTCCCTACAAGTAATTGGATCTCATATGGAGATGTTTAGTGAATTAGAATGGAAAAAATTGAATGCAACTACACAAGAACTAGTCGGTATCTGTCGTTCGGAATCAGTTTTGCGTAGTGTTAACTGAAAGATCGATATCTGACTCATACGGAGACCGTTTTGGCTCCACAAGTAGGAAAAACGTTTGTGAAGACCAGGTGCTTCAAAGGATTCTTTTATAGGCAAGTTTTAGAGAACTTTTCTTAAGGAGTTCGTTGAGAAACTTGTATAGATACTTTCATAATGAGCACTTGACAAACGCATTTCTAGAACATACACAAAGTCCCAGCTGTGGACCTAGTGCATCATCATAACTCAGGTCTCTTGAATTTCCCTAAAACTAATTGGATCTCATATGGAGATATTTAGCGAAGTAGAATGGAAAAAATCAAATGCAACTATACAAGAACTAGTATGTAACTGTAGTTTGGAATCGGTTTTGCGCAGTGTTAACTGAAACATGGATATCTGACTCATACGGAGTCCGTTTTGGCTCCACAAGTAGTCAAAATGTTTGTGATGACCAGATGCTTCAAAGGATTCTTTCATAGGGAACTTTTGGAGAACTTTTCTTAAGGAGTTTGTTTAGAAACTTCTATAGAAACTTTCTTAATGAGCACTCGACAAACGCATTTCGAGAACATACACAAAGTCCTAGTTGTGGACCTAGTGCATCATCATAATTGAGGTCTCTTTCATTTCCCTACAAGTAATTGGATCTCATATGGAGATGTTTAGTGAAGTAGAATGGAAAAAATTGAATGCAACTACACAAGAACTAGTCTGTAACTGTCGTTCGGAATCAGTTTTGCACAGTGTTAACTGAAACATGGATATCTGACTCATACGGAGTCCGTTTTGGCTCCACAATTAGTCAAAACGTTTGTGATGACCAGATGCTTCAAAGGATTCTTTCATAGGGAACTTTTGGAGAACTTTTCTTAAGGAGTTCATTCAGAAACTTGTACAGAAACTTTCCTAATGAGCACTTGACAAACGCATTTCGAGAACATACACAAAGTCCTAGTTGTGGACCTAGTGCATCATCATAATTAAGGTCTCTTGCATTTCCCTACAAGTAATTGGATCTCATATGGAGATGTTTAGTGAAGTAGAATGGAAAAAATTAAATGCAACTACACAAGAACTAGTCTGTAACTGTCGTTGGGAATCAGTTTTGCGCAGTGTTAACTGAAACATGGATATCTGACTCATACAGAGTCCGTTCTGGCTCCACAAATAGTCAAAATGTTTGTGACGGCCAGATGTTTCAAAGGATTCTTTCATAGGGAACTTTTCTTAAGTAGTCAAAACATAGAGAACTTTTCTTAAGGAACACACATAAACATCCTTATATCTTCCTCAAAACAGCCACCATACCTACCTATTATGGCGTTTCCATAGCCATTCCGAGATATATTGCCATGCAACTTTCCACCGTTTCATTTATTACGACATGCTTCATAATTGTCATATTGCCTTGCATGATCATGTAGTTGACATCGTATTTGTGGCAAAGCCACCATGCATAATTCATCATACATGTCACTCTTGATTCATTGCCCATCCCGGTACACCGCCGGAGGCATCCATGTAGAGTCATATTTTGTTCTAAGTATCAAGTTGTAATCTTTTGAGTTGTAAATAAATAGAAGTGTGATGATCATCATTATTAGAGCATGGGGTTTATATCATATTGCTTGAGTTTATCCCTCTACATCATGTCATCTTGCCTGATGCGTTACTCTATTCTTATGAACTTAATACTCTAGATGCATGCTGGATAGCGGTCGATGTGTGGAGTAATAGTAGTAGATGCAGAATCGTTTCGGCCTACTTGACACGGACGTGATGCCTATATACATGATCATGCCTAGATATTCTCATAACTATGCGCTTTTCTATCAATTGCTCGATAGTAATTTGTTCACCCACCGTAAATTATGCTATCTTGAGAGAAGCCACTAGTGAAACCTATGGCCCCCGGGTCTATTTTCCATCATATAAGTTTCCGATCTATTTTATTTTGCAATCTTTACTTTCCAATCTATATCATAAAAATATCAAAAATATTTACCTTATTATCTCTATCAGATCTCACTTTTGCAAGTGGCCGGGAAGGGATGGACAACCCCTTTATCGCGTTGGTTGGAAGGTTCTTATTTGTTTGTGTAGGTACGAGGCGATTTGCGTGTATCCTCCTACTGGATTGATACCTTGGTTCTCAGAAACTGAGGGAAATACTTACGCTACTTTGTTGCATCACCCTTTCCTCTTCAAGGGAAAACCAACGCATGCTCAAGAGGTAGCATTTTTGCAGGTATTCAGTGACTTGTTCGTTGTCTCCTACTGGATTGATACCTTGGTTCTCAAAACTGAGGAAAATCCTTACTCTACTTTGCTGCATCGCCCTTTTCTCTTCAAGGAAAAACCAACGCAATCTCAAGAGGTAGCACCTACCCCCCGGGGCGCGCCCCTCAGCCTTGTGGGCCCCTCGACCATCGTCTCACGTTGATTCTTTTTCCCAAAAATCACATATATTCCAAAAAAAATCTCCGTAAGTTTTTATCGCATTTGGACTCCGTTTGATATGGATTTCCTGCGGAAAAAAATGCAACAAACAGGAACTGGCACTGGGCACTGGATCAATATGTTAGTCCCAAAAATAGTATAAAAAGTTGCCAAAAGTGAAATTGTATAATATTGGCATGTGATACGTCTCCAACGTATCTATAATTTTTTTTGTTCCATGCAGTTATATTATCATTCTTGGATGTTTTACAATCATTTTATAGTCATTTTATATCATTTTTTGGTACTAACCTACTGACATAGTGCCAAGTGCCAGTTGCTGTTTTTTGCATATTTTTTTACATCGCAGGGAATCAATATCAAATGGAGTCCAAACGCAGCGAAACTTTTTGTGGATTTTTTGGACCAGAAGACATCCAGTGGGCGGGAGAAGCACCTGGGGGGGTGCTCCGAGGGGAGCACAACCCACCAGGGCATGCCTGGAGGCCCGGGCGCGCCCTGTTGGGTTGTGCCCACCTCGGTGGCCTCCCGAACCACCTCTTTGCTCTATAAATACCCCAATATTCCAGAAACCCTAGGGGAGTCGACGAAAATCAATTCCAGCCGCCGCAAGTTCCAGAACCACCAGATCCAATCTAGACACCATCACGGAGGGGTTCATCATGTCCATTGGTGCCTCTCCGATGATGCGTGAGTAGTTCTTTGTAGACCTACGGGTCCGTAGTTAGTAGCTAGATGGCTTCCTCTCTCTGTTTTGATTCTCAATACAATGGTCTCTTGGAGATCCATATGATGTAACTCTTTTTGCGGTGTGTTTGTTGGGATCCGATGGACTTTGAGTTTATGATCAGATCTATCTTTTTATCCATGTAAGTTATCTGAGTCTTCTTTTGATCCCTTATATGCATGATTGCTTATAGCCTCGTATTTCTTCTCTAATATTTGGGTTTTGTTTGGCCAACTTGATCTATTTATCTTGCAATGGGAAGAGGTGCTTTGTTATGGGTTCGATCTTACGGTGCTTGATCCCAGTGACAGAAGGGGAACCGACACGTATGTATCATTGCTATTAAGAATAACAAGATGGGATCTATTTCTACATAAATAGATCTTGTCTACATCATGTCATCATTCTTATTGCATTGCTCCGTTTCTCCATGAACTTAATACACTAGATGCATGCTGGATAGTGGTCGATGTGTGGAGTAATAGTAGTAGATGCAGGTAGGAGTCGGTCTACTAATCTTGGACGTGATGCCTATATAATGATCATTGCCTGGATATCGTCATGATTATTTGAAGTTCTATCAATTGCCCAACAGTAATTCGTTTACCCACCGTTTGCTATTTTTTTTCGAGAGAAGCGACTAGTGAAATCTACGGCCCCCGGGTCTCTTCTTTATTATATTTGCCTTCATGATCTATTTATTTGCTTTTATTTTTAGATCTATTAAACCAAAAATACAAAAATACCTTGGTGTACTTTATTTTATTTGCGATCTATTTATCTAATCTATTATAACTTTGTCCCGTCCTTTTACCAATTTCTGGCGCCGTTACCCGAAAGGGATTGACAACCCCTTTAACACATCAGCTTGCGAGTGTTTGTTATTTGTGTGCAGGTGCCGTTCATGTAGTGTTGCATGGTTCTCCTACTGGTTCGATAACCTTGGTCTCATCACTGCGGGAAATACCTACCGTTGTTGTGCTGCATCATCCCTTCCTCTTTGGGGAAATACCGACGTAGTTCTAGCAGACATCAAAAGGAATTTCTGGCGCCGTTGCCGGGGAGACATCATCAACATCTACCAGGTTCCTAATCACAAATCTCATCTCCTCGCAATTTACATTATTTGCCATTTGCCTCTCGTTTTCCTCTCCCCCACTTAAAAAATTGCCGTTTTATTCACCCTTTTTTTCGTTCGCCTTTTTCTCGTCAGATCTGTTTTTGAGTGCAATCTTGTTGCATAGTCACAATGAATCAAGAGAACACGAAGTTGTTTGATTTCTCTAATACCAACAGCAATGATTTTTTTAGCACTCCGATTGCTCCTCCCTCCACTAGTGCAGAGTCTTGTGATATTAATACCGCTTTGCTGAATCTTGTTATGAAAGATCAATTTTCTGGTACTCCTAATGAGGATGCCACGTCCCATCTTAACACATTCGTGGAATTATGTGATATGCCAAAGAAAAAAGATATGGACAATGATGTTGTGAAGTTGAAATTGTTTCCGTTTTCTTAGCGAGATCGTGCAAAAATTTGGTTTTCTTCTTTGCCTCGCAATAGTATCGATTCTTGGGATACGTGCAAGGATGCTTTTATTACTAAGTATTTTCCGCCGGCGAAAATTATTTCCCTTAGAACCTAGATCATGAATTTCAAGCGGGGAAAGGATGAAATTGATGCTAAGGAATTGCCCAACTCATGGGTTAAATTTTTGGATGATCATACAAAATTTTTATGTTGCACAATTTTGTTTCTCGTAATCTTTTAGATTCTGCCGTGAGTGGTACTTTTATGGAAATTACTTTAGGAGAATACTTTTTCGCACAATGGCATACAGAAAGAGCTCCTACTAGTAAAAAAATTAATTCTTGAAGAAATTTCTTCTTTGAATGAAAAAGTTGATGCTCTTATGAAATTGGTTGCTAATAAAAGTGCTCATATTGATTTTAATGATGTGCCTTTGTCTACTTTGATTGAGCAAAATAGTGATGCCATAGATGTGAATTTTATCTCGTGAAACAATTTCAATAACAATTCTTATAGAGGTAATTTTATTCCTAGGCCTTTTCCTAGTAATTCCTCTAATAATTATGGCAATTCCTATGGTAGTCCTTCTTACCATAATAATAGGAACACCTCTGATCTTGAGAACAATATTAAAGAATTTATCAACACTCAAAAAGTTTTCAATGCTACTATGGAAGAAAAGTTGAATAAGATTGATAATTTGTCTAGAAGTGTTGATAGAATTTCTCATGATGTGGAAAATCTCAAGATGAAAATTTTTGTGCCTAAGGTTGAGGAATCAATTAAAGCTCTTTATGTTTCTATGGATGAAAGTAAGAAAAGAACCGCTATGCTTAGAGCTAGAACATAATTTTTAGAAAAAGTGATGAAGATCTTAAAATGATTGGTGTTTCTTCTATTGATTCCTTGTTTAGTAAAATTAAGATTGATGAAAAAGGGACTGAAGAAGAGTCAACTTTAGCTAGAAGGCGTCCCGATAATTCGGAGGGTGAAAATCTTGTTGAGAAAATTGATAAAAGTGGGTTTGAAGAGGTCAAGACTTTAACTAGTGATGTGCCCACTCTTTTGCATTACAAAGACTTTAATTATGATAGTTGCTCTTTAATTGATTGTATTTCTTTGTTGCAATCCATGATAAATTCACCTCATGCTTATGAACAAAATAAAGCTTTTACTAAACGTATTGTTGATGCTATGATGAAAGCTTTAGAAAAAAAGTTTCAATTAGAAGTTTCAATTCCTAGAAAATTACATGATGAACGGGAACCTACTATCAAAGTTAAGATTAAAAATTATGAGTATTTTGCTTTATGTGACTTGGGTGCTAGTGTTTCTACAATTCCTAAATCTTTACGTGATGTGCTTGGTCTTATCGATATCAAAGAATGTTCTTTAAATTTGCACTTGGAGGATTCTACTATTAAAAAGCCTATGGGAAGAATTAATGATGTTCTTTTTCTTGCAAATAGGAATTATGTGCCCATAGATTTCATTGTTCTTGATATTGATTGCAATCCGTCTTGTCCAATTATTCTTGGTGGACCGTTTTTACGTACTATTGGTGCCGTGATTGATATGAAAGAAGGCAATATTAAATTTCAATTTCCACTAAGGAAGGGTATGGAACACTTCCCTAGAACAAGAATTAGGCCACCATATGAATCAATCATGAGGGCATGTTATGGATCTACTCCATCTGTTCCTAAATGTAAGTCTTTTTAGAGCTTCCACTATGGACTACATACGGAGTAAAATGAGTGAATCTACACTCTAAAATATGTCTATATACATCCGTATGTAGTTTGTAGTGAAATCTCTAAAAAGACTTACATTTAGGAACGGAGGGAGTAGAAACAAAGATGACAACACTTAGGTCCTTGCTTTATGCCAAGCTAGGGGTGTAAAACGATAGCGCTAGTTGGGAGGCAACCCAATGAATAAAATTTATTTTTGTCTTTTTCTTTCTGTTCTTGAGTGCTTGCACAATTATGCTACTGTTATGTTTGTATTTTTTTGTGTTTTAATTAGTGTTTGTGCCAAGTAAAGCCTTTAGGATTATGTTGAGTGATAGTTGCTTTGATATTGTTGGAAAACAGAAACTTTTGCGTCCAAAAAAACAATTTTCAAAAATCACAGAATTGACGAATTATTCTGAATTTTTTACACAAGATGATATACAAATTTCTCACGTTGTCCTAATTTTTCAGAATTTTTCGAGTTACAGAAGTATTCAAAGTTTTCAGATTGCTACAGACTGTTCTATTTTTGACAGATTGAGCATAATGGGCTAGGGATAAATTATTTTAGCGTTGATATTTTGAAAGACATGGTTGCTTGTTGATATGCTTGAGTATTGAAATTATCATGTCAAAACGAGACTATTTCTTTGAACCATATAAGAGTCCAAATGTCCATGCTACAAAGAAAAGAATATGTGATGAACACGTTAGGCAGCATTCCACATCAAAAATTCTGTTTTTATCATTTACCTACTCGAGGACGAGCAGGAATTAAGCTTGGGGATGCTGATACGTCTCCAATGTATCTATAATTTTTGATTGTTCCATGCTGTTATATTATCATTCTTGGATGTTTTACAATCATTTTATATCATTTTTTGGTACTAACCTATTGACATAGTGCCAAGTGTCAGTTGCTGTTTTTTGCATGTTTTTTACATCGCAGGAAATCAATATCAAACGGAGTCCAAACGTAGCGAAACTTTTTGTGGATTTTTTGGACCAGAAGACATCCAGTGGGCCGAAGAAGAACCTAGGGGATGCTCCGAGGGGAGCACAACCCACCAGGGCGCGCCTCTTTGCTCTATAAATACCCCAATATTCAAGAAACCCTAGGGGAGTCGATTAAAATCAATTCCAGCCGCCGCAAGTTCCAGAACCACCAGATCCAATCTAGACATCATCACGGAGGGGTTCATCATGTCCATTGGTGCCTCTCCGATGATGCGTGAGTAGCTCTTTGTAGACCTACGGGTCCGTAGTTAGTAGCAAGATGGCTTCTTCTCTCTCTTTTGATTCTCAATACAATGGTCTCTTGGAGATCCATATGATGTAACTCTTTTTGCGGTGTGTTAGTTGGGATCTGATGAACCTTGAGTTTATGATCACATCTATCTTTTTATCCATGAAAGTTATTTGAGTCTTCTTTTGGTCTCTTATATGCAGGATTTCTTATAGCCTCGTACTTATCCTCCGATACTTGGGTTTTGTTTGGCCAACTTGATCTATTTATCTTGCAATGGGAAGAGGTGCTTTGTGATGGGTTCGAACTTACGGTGCTTGATCCCAGTGACTGAAGGGGAACCAACACGTATGTATCGTTGCTATTAAGAATAACAAGATGGGGGCTATTCCTACATGAATAGATCTTGTCTACATCATGTCATCGTTCTTATTGCATTACTCCGTTTCCATGAACTAAATACACTAGATGCATGTTGGATAGCGGTCGATGTGTGGAGTAATAGTACTAGATACAGGCAGGGTCGGTCTACTAATCTTGGACGTGATGCCTATATAATGATCATCGCCTGGATATCGTCATGATTATTTGAAGTTCTATCAATTGCACAACATTATTTCGTTTACCCACCGTTTGCTATTTTTTCTTGAGAGAAGCGACTAGTGAAATCTACGGCGCCCTGTCTCTTCTTTATTATATTTGCCTTCGCGATCTATTTTTATTTGCTTTTATTTTCAGATCTATTAAACCAAAAATACAAAATACCTCACCGCACTTTATTTTATTTGCGATCTATTTATCCAATCTATTCCAACTTTGTCCCGTCCTTTTGCCAATTTCTGGCGCTGTTACCCGAAAGGGGTTGACAACCCCTTTAACATGTCGGGTTGCGAGTGTTTGTTATTTGTGTGCAGGTGCCGTTCACGTAGTGTTGCGTGGTTCTCCTACTGGTTCGATAACGTTGGTCTCATCACTGAGGAAAATACCTACCGTTGCTGTGCTGCATCATCCCTTCCTCTTTGGGGAAATACCGATGTAGTTCTAGCAGACATCAGCATGGAACAATCAAAAATTATAGATACCACGGAGACGTATCACTCGCTATAGGTGTGGGTGCCAGGAGACATACGCGGATCTGGCGCGGGCATGAGGGGACGCACGCGGATCTGGCGCGGGCGCGTGGAGGCTGCACGGATCCTGTGCGGGCACATGGAGGCGGCGTGGGGCTGCGCGGATCTGGCGTAGTTGCCGGTGTGCGTGGCGGATGGGATGCACGGGGATGCGCGGGGGCGGGGTGGCTCGCTGCTGCAGCGGCGCCCTTGGTGCCGGTGTGGCAGATCCGACGAGCTGGTGGCCTGGAATGCAGTGGGCAGCTGCGGATCCGGCGAGCGTGTCGGGCTCGCGTTGTTGAGGCGCTGCGTGAGGTTGCGGACGGGCAGGGAGGCTCCGACCGCGGTTGGATGCAGGGTGCAGGACCCGATCTGGTCCCTACAAGCCCGTCATGGGGAGGCTAGCTGGTGGCCCTGCACAGCGATGGCGTGCTCACTGTGTGGGGAGTGCATGGTCCAATGGAGGTACGAGCCGATCTCGGCCTGCTGCGTGGGAGTGGCTGCATCGGGCGAAAGCCTGACCGGTGATGCCGGCCGGCGGCGACGGGGCCCTTGGGCGTCGCTATCCTCCTTGGAGGCGTCGTCGGGAATCTTCACAGCCTCTACTCCCGGATCAAGTCTTTCGGGTGAAAGCCCAGATCCCGCTGCAGGGTCGGGCGGTGGCGTTGTCTTCAACGTCATTCCCCTCTTTAGGTCGCCGTCTTGAAGACTTTGATCCCTTTGGTGCTTCCAACGACTGGACGCGCACGGTGGCTTCAGTAGCAATTATGACGATGGTGAGCAATATCGGAGACGTGGTTTTGGTCATGGCCTCCCCCGCCTCCTCACGTGAAGGTGCTCCCATGGGGGAGCTAAAGGAAATATGCCCTA
This sequence comes from Triticum aestivum, assembly GCF_018294505.1. NCBI lineage: Eukaryota > Viridiplantae > Streptophyta > Magnoliopsida > Poales > Poaceae > Triticum > Triticum aestivum. The sequence continues at coordinate 114,695,116 of NC_057811.1, forward strand.
GAGGCAATAATAAAGTTCTTATTTTATATTTCCTTATTCATGATAAAGGTTTATTATTCATGCTAGAATTGTATTGATTGGAAACCTAAATACATGTGTGAATACATAGACAAACACCGTGTCCATAGTGAGCCTCTACTTGACTAGCTCGTTGATCAAAGATGGTTAAGGTTTCCTAACCATGGACATGTGTTGTCATTTGATAACGGGATCACATCATTAGGAGAATGATGTGATGGACAAGACCCATCCGTTAGCTTAGCATATTAATCGTTCAGTTTTATTGCTATTGCTTTCTTCATGTCAAATACATATTCCTTCGACTATGAGATTATGCAACTCCCAGATACCGGAGAATGCCTTGTGTGCTATCAAACGTCACAACATAAATGGGTGATTATAAAGATGCACTACATGTATCTCCGAAGGTGTTTGTTGAGTTGGCATAGATTGAGATTAGGATTTGTCACTCCGAGTATCGGAGAGGTATCTCTGGGCCCTCTCGGTAATACACATCATAAGCTTGCAAGCAAACGACTAAGGAGTTAGTCACAAGGTGGTGTATTACAGAACGAGTAAAGAGACTTGCCAGTAACGAGATTGAACTAGGTATGAAGATATCGACGATCGAATCTCGGGCAAGTAACATACCGATGGATAAAGGGAATTACGTATGATGTCATAACGGTTCGACTGTTAAAGATCTTCATAGAATATGTAGGAGTCGAAATGGGCATCCAGTTTCCGCTATTGGTCATTGACCTAAGAGGTGTCTCGGTCATGTCTACATAGTTCTCGAACCCGTAGGGTCCGCACGCTTAACGTTCGATGATGATATATTATTATATGAGTTATGTGATTTGGTGACCGAATGTTGTTCGGAGTCCCGGATGAGATCACGTACATGACGAGGAGTCTCGAAATGGTCGAGATGTAAAGATTGATATATAGAATGATGGTATTCGGACACCGGAAGTGTTTCGGAGGATACCGGGTACTTATCAGGTCACTGGAAAGGAGTTTCGGGCACCCCCAACAAAGATATGGGCCTAATGGGCCAAAGGGGGAACGGACCAGCCTCTAGTACGCCCCTTCTTTGGACAGCAGGCCTTAAGGGAAGGAAAGGGGGGAGGGCTAGCCCCTCCTGCCTTTCCCTCTCATGGGAGAAAGGTGCAACATCCCAAAATTCTAAATTTTGGAATGTTATATTAAATAAATATTTATGATTGTTTGTTTGATTGTTGTGTGACTGATTGTGTGAAATTGAGTGGCATTTGGAAATTTTAGAGGCGTTTGAATTTTATTTGACTTTGAATTCAAATTGGCATTTGAAATTCATTTCAAAAAAATCCCTGACAAATACTTGTTCAAAAGTATGAGAGGGGCTAAAATGACACTCCAAAAATGTCAGAAGAAAATAATGCCAAAAGTTTGAATTCAAATTTGGATTTATTTGGAGTTTTCAAAAAAATGTTTTTTATAAAGTTTTTATTTCGCCTCTGAAAAATAGTTCATCTTGTAGGATTTATTAGTAAAAGAGCATGTGCGTTGCAACGGGGTAACAAAAATTGCAATGTTCAAATCAAGGCATTGACAACATAATATTTATAATGATTATAAATAATGTACATCCCACCTTGTTAATTCAAATCAAATAAAACTGATCGTTGGATGCACTTAAGACTTTGTAAACTCACACAACAGAAAATAGTTATTAATGATACAGTATAGCATGCAAACTCGATAGCGGAAAATAATTTAAAACCTCAAGCAAATCTATGTCACTCTCTCAGTCTCAACTCCATACAGATTTCGGATGAACAAAAAGAATAAAACAAACTTGGACAGCAAAGGAGGATATACTTACTTAATTTGATGTAGCAACTTCTATAAAGCAGAAGGTATGGGAAAACATGAAGAATTGCAAGAATAAGAAAATTCTAGTAAGATGCATGGAAGAACAAAAAATAATTCATAACCTCAAGCAAATTTATATCATTCCTTCGGTCTCAATTCATCTGTACACTGATGAACACAATAGAACAAACTCCCATTCTTCGCTATGGAACAAACGTCAGTTGCTTGACTTACTATTTTTGCCCTCCTCTTTCCTTTATTTGCATATGCAGTAATAATAAAGTGACACCTCTTATAAAGCCAAATTGCATAATGTGGATTTTAAAGGAAAAATACACTATAGCATGTAGTGATGTTACGACACACAGCCTAGCAAACAAATAAAAATTAATTTTTTCAGAACTAAGGTCAAATGCAGCCTTACTCCCAAGTATTTTTCTTCATACACACGTAATCTTTTATCTCTAATACGTAACAACACAGCACTTAAGACATCACTTACAACAGCAGAAGAATCGTTGCCACTGATAGCAGAAGACCATGATCATGCCACAAACGTGAAGAAGAACACCCTATCAGCAGGAGAAACTTCATGTTGTAGATATTCCCACCCCTTCGTTGGATTTGCAAAGACCATCTATATTTCAACAGATTAAAATCAACATTTGCTTAAATAAAAAGCCATTTGCATAAGATCTAGTAATCCGAACTTAATTACACAAAGAGAAGTACATAACCAGATTTATAGCTGAAGATATTTAATTAGCAGGAAGTGTCATATACTCATATTGTATTCGATTTGATGATCATACTGTGACCAAAGTATGTATATATACAACTTCTTGAATTTTGCGACCATAGAGAAATGTAACCAGAGTTAAGGACAATTGCATGTAAGCAGAAAATCTGGTAAATATACACAACTTAACTATGTTTCAAGTAATGTGCAGGTAGGAAATATAATGTTTTCAAAGGCTATACTACTACAAAAAAAACATGCACTCAATTCTGCAGAGGAAGGACAGCTAAAATAAACATGATAAGCAGCGGAGAAAATTTAGGCGCTGGCAAAAACCTACGTTTTAGTGCGGAAACAAAAGAGGTGGCGGCGGACTCACTATGGAACAGCGGCGAGTCTTCACCGGATGAGGCGGCTCCTGTGTCTTCAGAAGCAGCGGCGGTAGCAGCGTCCTCGCTGGATGAGGCGGCTCATAAAGCAGCGACGGGGAGCAACTTTTCAGATGCGGCTTCTTCCAGATTCAACTCTTCATCACCACATTCAAATGAAAATGAAGCAAGAAACATCTGTCTAGCAAATGGAAGATAGCCCATCAATTTCAGCATAAAGAATGTGAGAATAAAAGCTTCAGCTTGCATGGAGAGATGTTTGTTCTCTCTGATCAAGAAACATCAAAACTTGCTACCAAACAACATCATAAAAATGTCCAAAGGGAGAACTGGTCCCCATTCTGTACCCGCACCAATAGCTGTCAAAATATCAGACGATTGCGTGAAATTCCTTGATAAAGAGCCAGACTGCTCAGATTCATAAAGCATTTCATGCACAAATCAACCTTCAGCACGTATGAAAAGTAAAAATTAGCTATGTGTGACTGGAATAACCAATACAAATTAAGCAATGAGAATATACAGGGGATTCACACGGCAGCCACGAAACCCTGCACCAGCAGAGGAAGGTGCCGGCCCCAGAGGTGTTGCTGCTGACCGCGCTGGCCAAGATCAAGAAGGCCAAGCTCGACACCTCGGCCTTCTTCGAGGCGCTCGGCATGACCGAGTCCCCCGGCGGGACGTGGATGTTCATCTTCACTGCTCAGGTAACCAAGCCAACAAACACACACCTGAATTTTAAGCTTTAGACTTGCAATTTGCATTTGGTTGTTAATTAATCAATTGATTTGTCTGAACTGAATGTCTCGCAGGGTAAGCTTGAGAAAGGGAGATACTTCCCTATGACCGCCGTCCAGCGATTCGACGCCACGGTGAGCACCTATGTCACATTGCAGCCATGGCATCAGATTCTGGACGAACAAATGAGCAACGATGATTCAGCGGTCCAGTAGCTACTTACCTGACTAATAGACACTTTCCTGTAACTGAAACTCTTTACCCATCTTATTCCGTAGGGGAAGAGGATAGAGAATGGGGTGTCCCTGGGCCCGGCGGGGAGCCTGAGCTTTGAGGTGCGGCTGTCGTGGAAGAAGAAGATCAACGCTGCACCCTGTCCCCTACCGTACAGCCGCCCAGTGTGACCCCTTCGTGGTGCCGCTGTCGGTGTCAAAACCCGCGGATCTCGGGTAGGGGGTCCCGAACTGTGCGTCTAAGGTCGATGCTAATAGGAGACGGGCAATGTTTACCCAGGTTCGGGCCCTCTCTATGGAGGTAATACCCTACTTCCTGCTTGATTGATCTTGATGAATATGAGTATTACAAGAGTTGATCTACCACGAGATCGTAATGGCTAAAACCCTAGAAGTCTAGCATGTATGACTATGACTGTATATATGTCGTCTCTACGGACTAAACCCTCCGGTTTATATAGACACCGGAGGGATCTACGGTTACACAAGGTCGGTTACAGAGAAAGGAATCTTCATATTTAGCCGCCAGGCTTGCCTTCCACGCCAAGGAGAGTCCCATCCGGACACGGGTAGGGTCTTCGGTCTTTGTATCTTCACAGCCCATCAGTCTGGCCCATGTATAACAGGTCGGACGCCCGAGGACCCCTTAGTCCAGGACTCCCTCAGTAGCCCCTGAACCAGGCTTCAATGACGAGGTGTCTGGCGCGCAGATTGTCTTCGGCATTGCAAGGCGGGTTCCTCTTTCCGAATACTCCAGGATAGTCTTCGGACGCAACGATCGTGTCCGGATCTGCAACATAAGTACTACACACACAGCCGTAGAGAGTATAATATTTCACGAGTCTAATCTGCTGACCACTTTTTGTAACGTGACATCACGCTTGTCCGGTCTTTATTTCGAACTGTTTCTTGTCCTGCCGTTCCACGTTTCGAGGCGTGGTTTTTATTGGCACGTCTTGTCGAAGCAGAGATCGTGTCCCCTTATTGTGGGATTTTCATTAATACGAGCGTGGGTAACCCAACCGTTCCACTAGGAAGATTCCTTAAGAATAGGCAGGTTTTCGGGCTTAGGAGGAGGCGTTCGATACCCGCTGCCTTTATAAAGGAGCCAAGGGCCGTCTTTTCACGCCGAACCTCTCCTCAGCCTTCCCAACCTCGAGTTCTAGTACCCAAGGTTCGACTTCATTGCTTCAAGCTTCTCAATCATGTCCGGACCCGGCCCACAGGGCCAATGGGTGGCTTCCTCTGTTACGAAGGAGGACATTGCGAAGCTCCGGGCGGCCAGATACCTGACCGCGGAGATCCCCCACAGGCTTCCTTCTCAAGGACAGGTTATTCCTACTCCCAGATCCGGTGAGAGGGTTGTATTCATCTCTCACTTCCTCCGAGGGCTAGGGTTCGCTCTTCACCCCTTTGTTTGGGGGCTCATGTTTTATTACGGACTAGATTTTCATGATCTAGCCCCAGATTCTTTCCTCCACGTCTCGCGTTTATCATCACGTGTGAGGCCTTCCTCCGAATTCCCCCACACTTCGGCTTATGGCTCAAGACCTTCAGTGTGAAGCCAAAGGATAGTGAGCAAGCTTACCAACACTCTTTGGCCAAACGGCTCTTTCGCCGAAACTTCCAACCAATGGCAGCGGGAGTGGTTTTACGTCACAGAACCCCATGGTACCAAGTGGGCAGCTATACATGCGTTCCGTTCTGGCCCTCCATTACAACTTGCATCATGGATTAATAAGGGGCTGGACTGGGGATCAGTTGATGAAGTGCAGACTCTACAAAGCCGCATCCGAACCCTCCTTGAGAAGGACATCGATCTTGTCAATGTGATTCAAATAATGCTAGTCCGCCGAGTCCTGACATGCCAGCGTAGGCCTCTCCGCATGTGGGAGTTCAACCTGGAAGGACCACGAACCCTCCAACACTTCTTCGGCACAACGCACAAAGGGATGTGGAAGTTCTTTTCTGGGAAACGAAAACAGTGGCCGGACACCACCGAGGACACTGGCCTCGACTGCAACCATCTGGATACCGCGGTAAGCGCTCAACTCCCGAACACTTTGTAGTTATGTATGCCGCAATGCAATACTGAGTAAAACTTATCTTTTTCCAGGGCTGGATAAAGAAAGCGGGGTGAATTAGATGTTCGGTCCCCCTTCCCGAAGACTCAGCGGATCCCGTACTAACAAGGATGCTGGCCCCAGCGCTGTACCAGATGCCTGTGGAGGAGGACAAGGCGAAAAGCGGGAGGACTAAAAGCGGCCTCCATCCCGAAGATATATCGGACATTGCATCCGGGGGAATCAAAATTCCATCGTCCGAAGACAAAAATGAAGGAGAAGTCAAAGTCTCTTCCCCCTAGGGTAAGAAAAGGGCCGCCTCCGAAGATTGGGAGGAAAGGGCTTCTAAGCGAGGCAAGGTGCCTTGGTCAGGTGGCTCGGGCTTGGAGGATGGCGTCCTCGCACCGTCCCACGATGAGAACAAGCCTCTAGCCAAATCATAAGTGAACAAGGATGTTTGTAAACATATCCCCTTCCTTTCCTGTTACCAAGGTAACATCTAGAATATATGTTTCTGCAGCTCGGCAAACAGTCTTCTTCACCAATCCTCTTCCTCGGGGGATCTTCTTCCAGAGATGATGGAAAGCGAGTAACTTCCACCGGTCTCCTCGCCCAATAAGGCGGACGACTTTGAGGTGTCGTCCCGGAGGGTCTCTCCTGATCAACAAGTGGTGCGAGGGGTGATGAAGACACTACCCGAAGGTGATACTTCGGTAGCCCAGGGTCCGGGGGCCAACAATAAAGGTCCCGGACTGTCCGGTCTACAGTCAGAGACGACTCTGGGGACAGATAAACAGATCCCTTCGAAGGGAGGCCGTACTTATACAGCAGCTACTGGAGGCCCAGAAGCGTCGGATATATTGACGAACACGCTGCAACAGGCGTCCGTCTCGGAGGAACATCGTACCTTGATGGGTACAGTGGTTGAAAAGGTTCTGTCCGCGAAAAGCGGATTGAATGAAGCCTGCGCGAGCCTGCTAAGAGGCTTCGAGGTTTGTACATGTAGAATTTTTTATTGTGTTTTGTTCACAAACCGCACCTGTGTATAGGTAGTAGCCCCTGAGACTCGGATTGGCTTCCCGAGGGAGGTGATCATAGGATAAAAAATATATGTCCAGGAAATAATATGAAGAATTGAAATGCAGGCTGTCACCTTCCTGGCATCCGCCCGGACTACAGAAGTTGCCGATCTGGAGCGGAAGCTTGATGTGGCAGAAGATGACCTTACGCTTATCAACAGGCGTCTTGACGAGTCACAAGGTATGTTTTTTGGGGCAGTCCTTACAAGCACATGCTTTGTAATTTAAGCATGACGCGAAATATTGTATACTGATATATGCATGACTGCAGATGGTGCCGCCGCGGTTGAGATCCTTCGGGCTGAGCTGGCCCGGGCCAAGGAACAGGCCCGGGTTGATAATGCGGCTGCCGAAAAGGCGTCTGCCGAGTTAAAGGCCGAACAGGCTGCTCGGCGCCAGTGCGAGGAGAGAATATCCACGTTGGCGCGTGAGCTAAAGGATGCCGCTAGCCGCTGTGAATTCCTTGAGAAGGATAATAAAGCCAAAACGACTGATCTTGACAAGGCCTTACGAGAGGCGAAAGAAGCACGGTCCGAATCTAGACCGGCTCGGGAGGAGATCCGACAAGCTGGGGAGATCGCGGCTGGTAAGCCCTTTTTATTGCAAACTAAGTTTGGCGATCCGGATTATGCCCTGCTTAATCAAGTGTGGAGTTCTCTAGACGCATTATTGGACTTGTCGAAGAGTGCTTCCGATGCGGCGCAGTTTTATCAAGCGCGAGAAGGGCATGCGACGGAGAAGCTTTTCTGGTCGCAATTCGGTGCGTTCCAAACGCCCACTGCTGCTGAACGAACAGATGATCCAATGGGCCGAGCTCCATAGACTATCCGGTTCTGCCATGAAGGACGCCGTGATCGGACTGTGGCCCAACGGGCCAATTCCGGATAGTTACTTTGGTTTGGTGCGGTGACATGCTGATGCAGTGTCGCGTATCGACGTCGTTAAGCGGTCAGCATGCATTGAAGGTGCACGGATGGCCTTTGCCCGTGTCAAGACATACTGGGCGAAGATGAAGGTCACGGATATTGCAGCGAAGGGTCCACCCAAGGGCAAGGACCATCACGCACCAGAGCATTATTTCGAGGATGTCCTGGAGGGTGCCCTCTTGATAGAGGGTCAATGCTCGAAAAACATAATATTCGAGTGAAATGTATGGAATTTTGTAAGAGATAATATTATAATAAGGCTATTTTTTGTAGTTTCGCCTAAAACTTTTGTTCCTCCTGTGCGGCCGTTTTTGTATTAATCTGAAAGTTTTCCACTCGTCGGCTTCAGCCCCCTCGTATAAAGTACGGGGGTGTTTGGAAAAGCATTTGATCACTCTTAACCCAACATCTTGGTCCATTAAGGAGGTGTCAATGCGGTGAACTAGGAAACCAGACTATAGGGCGTTAACACTTTCACTTAGCCATAGGAGTTTTATGGTGGGACTACGATATAGCCCCTGGTATGTATACGGCTTATTCCAATATGGTGCGTTACATATATGACCTAAAAAAGGCCCTTCGTATAATACGAAGGAAATCACGAAGATTTAGATAAGTCATCGAGTGGTTGACCAGCTCTCGCCGCATCGTGACAATCAATTTTCGGCTTTCTCTACTGAGGTGCTTGACCAGATGAACCAGAAACACAATCGCAGTAGTTCTCCCTTTACTACCCTAGCCGATAGAGCGGAACGTAAGGTAGCAAGCACAGGAGCCGGGCAACCCAACTATTGACCCAAGACATGATTTGGAGCTGATGCATATAAGGCCGAACTGGCGACGCCGAAGTATGCTATAAAGCTGTTCGGACTTGTTGGCAACTCATTTGCTCCCATACCGTGCCCCTGGCAAGTTTTGAGCCGAGGTGTGTGTGAAACATCCAAGGGAGCAAAATTCAGTTCTTTAGAGAAAAGTGAATGCTGGATATGGATTATGTTCACTGGTACCTGAGTGATATGCCAATCATCATTTTATAGATAGTAAAGCCACAACCCTGGCAATTTGACGTGCCAGGGGTCTATGGCTGAGGAAACAGGCATTTTACAGGCTCACAAAATAGAGAGTGCGGTCTACAAAAAATTGCTTTGGACCTCCTGTCGCACGTCTGCGCCGCCTTTTCTTGGTGAAAGGGCTCCTTTAACAGGAGTAGTCCCTGGGTGAATTTGCGAATCCGAACTCCGAGAGAGTCCGTGAGATGAACGACCTTTGAACCACCTGTGGTAAAGGGTAAAAAAGAAAAAGTAGTTAGAAAAGAAAAGGTAAGGAGGTTATGGGAGTACTTGTAGGCCCGTCCGTATAGTGCTTCCGCCGATGCCCATGGTATTTTAAGTGCATAGTTATGTATGCGCGGTATAGATTTCGCAGGTATATTAGGTGGGCGGCGGAAGCTGAACTGCTAGTCCAACTCCAAAATTGATCGGTCCTGATGAATGGAGACCGACGGCTTAATGGCCGACAAGGTATGCGGTTTGATAAGACCGCTTTGTACTTCGGCTGAAGTAGCCGTAGTTTGATCCTCTATCCGGAGGGGGCATTTCTTGCACTCCCATGTAGAGGTGTGTGTCGTGAATGCCATGTTCACTGTGTTTACTTTGGGGGGAAATTGCTTCTGACCCCCGATTTTTGGTTGGTGAGTCTCTTCGTCGCCGCTATCACCGGGCGGCCTCTTCCCCTTGTGGTCAGCATTGAGCTTGCCGGCTTGTTTGAAGACCCAACAACTTCTGTTGGTGTGATTAGCTGGTTTATCGGGGTTGCCATGAATCTGGCAGGGCCGATCCAATATCTTGTCTAAATTGGATGATCCATCTCTGTTTTCCTTGAATGGCTTTTTCCGTTGACCGGGTTTGGGGCCGCTGAATCCGGCGTTGACCGCCGTGTTGTGTGTTCTTTCATTATCATTGCGACGTTCGTGTTTACTGTGTCGTGGCTTGCCATTGCCGTCTCGGACTTCGAAAGTGCCCGGATCGCTGGCGCTGTTACTTCTACGAGCGAGCCAGTTGTCTTCTCCCGCGCAAAAGCGGGTCATTAGAGCGGTAAGGGCTGTCATGGATTTTGGTTTTTCTAGACCGAGGTGGCGGGCGAGCCATTCATCCCGGACGCTGTGTTTGAAGGCCGCTAGGGCCTCCGCGTCCGGACAGTCGACAATTTGGTTCCTTTTAACTAAGAACCTAGTTCAAAGCTTCTTGACTGACTCTCCGGGCTGCTGGACAATGTGACTTAAGTCATCGGCGTCCGGTGGCCGGACATATGTTCCTTGGAAGTTGTCGCGGAAGGCGTCTTCCAAGTCCTCCCAGCTACCAATAGAATTTTCAGGCAGACTGTTTAGCCAGTACCGAGCTGGTCCTTTGAGTTTTAATTGGAGGTATTTGATGGCGTGGAGGTCATATCCGCGGGCCATATGGATATGGAGAAGAAAATCCTCGATCCACACCGCCGAGTCAGTTGTTCCATCGTATGATTCGATGTTTACGGGTTTAAACCCTTCTGGGAATTCATGATCCATTACTTCGTCAGTGAAGCAAAGAGGGTGTGCGGCGCCTCTATATTGGGCCACGTCGCGACGTAGCTCAGACGGAGTCCGTCTGCAGTTTTCGGCCCGGGTGTGACTAGGTTTGTCACATCCGAATAGGTAGCCGTCGTCACGTGTCGAGGCACGTCCTCGCGATCCATAGATCGATCTTGTATGTCCTGCTCTACTATCCAGGTTCTGCCGAAGGTCATATGTGTAACCCCGAGCTGGTTTGTCTCTGCCTTTACGGTGCGGTGGAGCGGACTGGTGTTCGCTTTGAGTTGCCGCATTATCCCGACTGCGTGGTGGTTGGTCAGCCGCATTGTCCCGACCGCGTGGTACAGGTTCCGTCGCCTCCTCATCGAACTGAGGTAGCAATCTGCGCCTCGGGTGACCCTTGGTTGGGCGCTTGAGGCCGTATTCTTCGACTACTAGGCTATCTGTTCATCTATTGTTGAGCAGGTCTTGGTCAGCTTGAAGCTGCTGCTGCTTCTTTTTCAGGCTCCTTGTAGTGGCTATTAGTCGGCGTTTAAAACGCTCTTGCTCGAGAGGTTCCTCAGGCACGATGAAATCCTCATTGCCGAGGCTCTCCTCATCCTCGGTGTGACGCCCGGATAATTAGGCTACAGTAATTCCCTACTAATGGGGCCACATCACCACGATCACTGTTGTTAATCTCCCGATGATTCAATCCCGTTCAAATTCAAAATTCAAAATCAAGGCAAACGATAAAAGTTTACGAACATTAAAACTAAACTATTCAAAATGGAACAAATAAATCCTAAGTAATAATGGAGGAGAAACCACACTTTTATAAAAAGTGTAAATACTCTAAAATGAGCAAAACAGCATCTAAAACCGATAATTAAATGCTTTTTATAATATATAAAATATTAAACTAATTTATTTGGGAGCCCAAGTTATTGTGACATTAGAATAAGTAGTAACACTATTTTAGGAACTAATTTAGTATTTTATAAAACTATAGTAAATAGAAAGTGAAATAAAACAGTAAAAAGGAAATAGATAAAAGAAAACCAAAGCAAAAAAAACCCCTCTCCCTGGGCCAGGTGGCCCAACTAGCCACACAGCGGGCCAGCCCAGCAAACGGCCGGCCCAAACCCCCCCTCCATATCCCCTCCGGGGGGAAACCCTAACCCCCGAGCGCACACGTCCCCCCACTCCCCACGTCGCTCCCCCTCTCAATCCGATCTGGATTGAGGGAGCGTTCCCGAGCCCCTTCGACACCAACCGCCGCCGCCCTTCCCGTCGTCGGATCGTCGTCGCCCCGTCCTCACCCCCTCCCCGATCCATAACTGGTTCGGGCCATGACCTCGATGCCGCCCCGAACCGCCGTCGCCAAGCGCCATTCGCCGGAGCTCCTCCGTCGTCGCCGGGTCTCGCGTCCCCATCCTCCTCCACAAGCCACGTCGACCCCCCCTTCTCGGCAACACTATGAGCCACCCCTGATTCCCTCCTCTTTTCCTGCGTTCACCGCGCCGCTCGCCGTACCCCTGCGCTGCACGGGCGCATCGCCGCGGGGCCGCGCCCTCTGCACGGCGCTGCTCCGGCCGCCGCACCTTGCGCCCGCTTGCAGTGTGCCTCGTGCGCCTCTCCCCCTGCTCGTTGCTGCTCCGGCGCGGCTCTGCCCGCGCCATCGCGCAGCCGCCCGGTCCGTCCCTGACCGCACCCGCGTCCGACGACCCAATCACGGCGACCTGTGCCCCACCTCGTCGTCTCGCCGCTCCACCACTTCCCGCAGCTGCTACTGCCATGCGGCCGCGTGCCATCGCCGTCCCGGCATCACTCCGGCCGCCTAGGCGGCGCCATGGCCAGCGGCCTCCTCTGCTCCGACGCGCTGCCGGGTGCGCCCACCCCTGGACCTGCGCCCGAACCCACTAAGGCCCCTGGGGCCTATGGCAAACGGGGCCCAGCCCAGAACGTTTTAAGAAAAATGAAAAATAAAAATAAAAATGAATTAATAAAATTTATAATTAATTAATTAATTAAATTAATTTTAATCCTAGTTAATTAATCTAATTAACTTGTTAGTTTAATTAAGCAGTAATTAGTTAGCTAAACCCTAATTAACCTAAACAGAGAATGACAGGTGGGTCCCACTGGACCCACACGTTAGTTTGACCAGTCGACACCTCTGTTGACTGCTGACGTCATGCTGACCCCAGCAAACACTATTCTGGATAATGTTGAATTAAATAAATTCAAAAAAATATTTTAAAACTTTAGAAAATCATATAAAATAAACTGTAGCTCAGATGAAAATACTTTCTACATGAAAGTTGCTCACAAAGACGAGACAAATCCGGATACGCAGCCCGTTCGTCCGCCACACATCCCTCACATAGCAAACTCGTAACTTCTCCCCTCCGATTCATCTATCCGAAAACGCGAAACACTGGGAATACTTTCCCGGATGTTTTCCACCTTCGCCGGTACCACCTCCTACCGCGTTAGGGCACACCTAGCACCGCGCATTGTCATGTCTTCCATCGTCATGCTATGTTTGCTTTATATTTATTCTTTCTTCCCCCTCATCTCTCCGGTAGACCCCCGAGACCGATGCTGCCCCTGTGATTGACTACGTCACCGACGACCCCTCCTTGCCAGAGCAACCAGGCAAGCCCCCCCCCTTGACCACCAGATATCGCCTATTCCTTCTCTATACTGCTTGCATTAGAGTAGTGTAGCATGTTACTGCTTTCAGTTAATCCTATACTGATGCATAGCCTGTCATTGTTGCTACAGTTGTTACCCATACCTGCTATCCTACTGCTTAGTATAGGATGCTAGTGTTCCATCAGTGGCCCTACACTCTTGTCCGTCTGCCATGCTATACTACTGGGCCATGATCACTTCGGGAGGTGATCACGGGTATATACTATATACTTTATATACATGACACATGTGGTGACTAAACTCGGGTCAGCTTGTTGAGTACCCGCAAGTGATTCTGGGTTCCTGGGTTCCTGACGGCCCCCGACTATTAGTTTGTGGCGGAGCGACAGGACAGGTTGAGACCACCTAGGAGAGAGGTGGGCCTGGCCCTGGTCGGTGTTCGCGGATACTTAAAAATAACATGCTTAACGAGATCTTGGTATTTGATCTGAGTCTGGCCACTGGCCTATACGCACTAACCAACTATGCGGGAACAGTTATGAGCACTCGACGTCGTGGTATCAGCCGAAGCCTTCGTGACGTCAGTGACGGAGCGGCGCGCGCCGGGTTGGACTGGAACGCCTGCTAGGCTAGGTCTGCTTCCGGCCGCCCTCGCAACGTGCAGGTGCGCAATGGGCGATGGGCCCAGACCCCTGCGCCATAGGATTTAGACCGTCGTGCTGACCTCTCTGTTGTGCGTAGGTGGGGCTGCAACGTGTTGATCTTACGAGGCCGGGCATGACCCAGGAAAGTGTGTGCGGCCAAATGGGATCGAGCGTGGTGGGTTATGTGGTGCACCCCTGCAGGGAAGTTTATCTATTCGAATAGCCGTGTCCCTCGGTAAAAGGACGACCCGGAATTGTACCTTGACCTTATGACAACTAGAACTAGATACTTAATAAAACACACCCTTCCAAGTGCCAGATATAACCCGGTGATCGCTCTCTAACAGGGCGACGAGGAGGGGATCGCCGGGTAGGATTATGCTATGCGATGCTACTTGGTGAACTTACCATCTACTCTCTCCTACATGCTGCAAGATGGAGGTGGCCAGAAGCGTAGTCTTCGACAGGATTAGCTATCCCCCTCTATTCTGGCATTCTGCAGTTTAGTCCACCGATATGGCCCTTTACACATATACCCATGCATATGTAGTGTAGCTCCTTGCTTGCGAGTACTTTGGATGAGTACTCACGGTTGCTTTTCTCCCTCTTTTCCCCTTTCTATACCTGGTTGTCGCAACCAGATGCTGGAGTCCAGGAGCTAGAGATCCCGAGGATGATTCTACATGGAGTTCGGCTTCGAGGAGTAGTTAGGAGGTCCAGGCAGGAGGCCTTGCCTTTTCGATCGTTACTACTTTTGTGCTAGCCTTTTTAAGGCAATCTTGTTTAACTTATGTCTGTACTCAGATATTATTGCTTCCGCTGACTCTTGTGTTTTCAAGCTTATGTATTCGAACCTTCGAGGCCCCTGGCTTGTAATATAAAGCTTGTTTTATTTTAATTTGTGTCTAAAGTTGTGTTGTGATATCTTCCCGTGAGTCCTCGATCTTGATCGTACACATTTGCGTGTATGATTAGTGTACTGTCAAATCGGGGGCATCACGAGTTGGTATCAGAGCCAACTGCCTGTAGGAATCCCCTTTCCAACTCCTTGGCCGAAGTTGAGTCTAGAAGCCGAAAACTATTTTACTAACTTGGTTGTGTGGCTTACGGGCCCACATCGCCATTGGTTAGTATTAAGATCTTTTACTCCTCGACCTTTACTCTGGGACTCTGATCTCTCCTCTATTCGGGTTAAATGATTTTTCTAAAATCTAACTTTAGGTTCTCGAGAAAACTTCTCCCGGAGAGCCCCTTCAGTCCAGATGACCGCTTGCTGCACCAGAAAATTTTGAAGATACTCTCCAATGTTTCCCTGAGACCCTGGTGCCCTTCGCCGTTGCAAGTCCATGCCACCGATAAATCCTTATGGAAAGCTACATACACTTGTCGTCCATAACTTCATTTCCAATTGTTCTTGTTATTACAAGATACCCTGAAATACTTCGGATATTCCGAGAATCCTTTGGGTCTGCTACCTTGCAGCTTCTTTTCCTCATGAATACATGTATGAATAATTCCTCACACTTACCGGGGATTCGTTCATCCCTAGTTGTTCAGGTGTTTCGCAAAATTCTTTGAAATGCCATTCGATCTTCCGAAATCCTCAGTAGCCTATTGCTCTTGATCTTCTTTACCTTCTTGCATAATGGTTACTTCCATATGTCTAGCAATATTCATTAAAATACTTTGTGATCGACATTCTGATCATGCTGGATCAACATGTGTGTGAATACACACAATCATCAGTTATTCCCTGAAAATTATCCTTCCGGCTCGGACGTCATTTTGAACATGAGCTGGTTGTCGACCAATCAAATTGCCACCGTTTTTGCCTCTAAGTCTATTCAACTTACTTGTCTTTTGATCAGAGCATCTGCTTTTGATCCCCCAATTTGGGAATCATAATTCCTTGCATTTAAGGTCTCGAATTATCCAGATTTTTCTATAATCCGATGCCTTGGCATTATTTCTTCTTCTGGCTGAACATATATACTCAAATCAGTTTCTTTGCGGTCCGCCAGATCCTTTGGTGGATTATTATCCGACCGTTCCTGCATATTCTCAAAACCTTGAGTTCTTCCCCTGATACATAATGCCTTTGGTAAATTGTATCCCCTGCTTGCTCAAGCATGCTCTACTATCGATCTTGTGTTATTTATTCTTGAAATTTGTGGTATATGATCCTAAGATGCCCCGATGGGTTGAACCTATGCCTTCCCCAAAACCGTATGAACCCGAAAGTTTTCGCGAGTCATACTCTTCTGTTGTTTCGCCAGATAAAATTTCTACACTACAGCTTCATCAAAAGCGAGAAGTAAAATGAAAGGTTATGCATTGAAGAAGTGGGAGTCGACCTTGAGCCTTTGCGTTCATGCCCATGGACCCAATGTGAAACTTATCATCGAAGCTTCTTGTAATGATAATAATCCCCTTGTTATAGGTTCGTCCTGTATCTATGTTTGGTCCTTTGCGATCGTGGTTCCGACCATATTGTTCTTCTTTGATCCCGCAGGACAATACACCTGTCCAACCTCTATTCTGCTCTACCTTCGAGTATACCCTCTGGTACCTCGAGAATATCACGGAACTACATAACTTCTTATGAGTTCTTCATCAACTATTATTCTCGCCGATTCCAATCCCCCTCGAGTTTTGAGTTATTAGTCACTCGAGAACACCGATAAGTGTATCAATTCCGCACACCGATTCAATACCCTAAGTAATTTTCGTTGCTTATGAGTTTAATAATCCTTCAAGTCATTCCTAGCCTGATTGGCTATATCCTTATTGTGCTAAATTTTAACTGTGCTACCTGGTCCTTATTCCCGGAGCACAACTTTCGGTGATGAACTAAGCTTTCG
Organism: Triticum aestivum; assembly: GCF_018294505.1. Lineage (NCBI taxonomy): Eukaryota > Viridiplantae > Streptophyta > Magnoliopsida > Poales > Poaceae > Triticum > Triticum aestivum. The sequence goes on from NC_057811.1 coordinate 114,711,851, forward strand.
TCAATTTCCTCGTCTTATCGTTTCACCTCGAACAACAAACTTGACCCCAAGTTTGTGTAGTATCTGTGGCTCCAATAATCTTTTGCTGCATCAGTCCTTTTGCTTGATGCAGTCGCTGATCAATTGCTTCTTCGTGGATCCTCTCGACAACAAATTGTCGTTATCATGATCAACATTTTGACTCCTTCCAGGATATCAATCTAATTCGTGATGGTAAGTGCCATCCTCGTCCCTTGGTAATTTGAATTACCATCGACAACATCTTTACCTTCCTTTCATCACAAACTTGTTCATGTTATGGAGCTCCTTGCTATCCAGCTTAAGTTATGTCCTACCTTGGAGCACTATCGTATTTTATGTCAAGAATGTTGCGAGAAATTCACCACCCTTAAGAATTCTTGATACAAGTGATACTTATTACCATCACCATTCTTTTCTTGGTCCCCGTGTTGTTTCTAACTGGAATACCGACAAATGGTCTGTGATGTGTAAATTCTAAACTTCTAGCAACCCTATTGCTTTGAAGTTATCGGTCTATAGTTTCATTCTAAGTCTATTGCTTATTAAATCATCATTCTAACATTGATCATGTTACCTAAGCCCATATTTCGGGCGCACCTTTCAACCAATGTTTAAATTGTGTATGTTTTCTTCGAGCATACATCATTATATCATTTGATCCGACAAATGTTATCTCCTTGTTCACATAAGTGTGGAAATCCCTCTTTTTGGAAATCTCGAGGAATTGTCACTGAGTCCATCAGCCACCTCCTCACCTCTTCTTGATTTAATGATGAACTGTTGTTTCGGAACTCGCTCTTATAGTTCATTTCCTGATAATCTTACATTGTCATCTCGTCAATTTGGTTGCACCTTTTCTTCTCAGGCATCATGAGTCTAAGGTATGCTGACACCAATCAGATCTAAATCTCGGTCAGATATGATTGTTGGAACATATTTTCTAGAGTTATAGCATTGGACCTCATATGACCCGGTAAGGTGATGTCATGCCTAGCATACCTGGCCGGAGGACCTAGTGTTACAGTTTCCTTTTTAGCAAGGATAACCATTCTTCCATGAGGAAATTGAATGACTTGTTTTATAAATTTTCCCTGATGGATCCTTTGTGTTTCTAAAGTCTGACCTTTGCTTGAAAACCATGTCAATGCTATCTCGAAGCATGTATGTGGTACTCCGATTTTCAATAAGAACATCTGAAGCACCATGCTAAATTTTCTTTATCAAATTACCCAAATACCGTTGTTTGGGTAATGTCATGAACTTCCTCTCCCCTTACCTAAATGGTTTTCTACTTTCTATCCTGGCATGGATATCATGCACTGCTTGTCCTTGGGAAGGATATACCCCTGAATTATGTGTTTAAACACATTTTCCTTTCCATTGTTCTGTTTAATCTGATAATCGTATTTTCCTTTCCATTGGTTGGTCTAATTTTTCTTGTGATCTATATGATCTAAGCAGTAATATTCCCCTGCCTGTGCAAACACATCGGTGTACAACTCTGTTAGTAAGACCCTGTTACTATTGTTGAGGACATTCCGGTAACCACCGATGGACGAGAACTTTGCCTATTGGTCCGCCTTGTTTCAACGAGCAGGAAAATGGTTCTCTTCGTCCCTCGCCCTTGGTACCAACGTTGTTGCCGACATAATCGACAGGCTACCCTCTGACATGTCTTGCTATCATGACCGTGCAAGACGTCACCGTTCCTCCTACTTTTAATCCACATGGTGGGCCCATAACCCATAGTTCCACAGGATCGAAACCTGACTCTCCTGTACACCTCCTGTTCCTAAAGTTATCCCTCGCGCATGGCCTCGTATGTAATTCACGTGCCACCGTCCTAGTGATCTATTCTGGTATCAGACGCAATACTTATTCCCGTTGCTCTAGACCCTCTTTCACACTTTTTTTCAGGCATCGAACGATTGCCTACCCGCTTGAAACTTCTTATGGTACCTCCTTACTTTACTCTCGATATTTTCTTAAAGTTTCAGTTCGAGAGTTACTTTCCGCCACCTTCCCCGATGTTTGCTACCAGATAGTCCACCTTACAGAGGTCCGTTCTCCTGGAATATACCCACCCTTTATTCTTTCATAAGTACGATGTAGTTCCCGAAGAAAGGATGCCGACTTCGTCATGATGACTTGAAGCATAGAAATGAAGACCTCAAGTAGTGGATCGACCTCTTCGAGAAGAGTAACCAAGACCAAGAAGACTCGTTAGAATTCGTAACCAGATCTTTCCCTCTTACTCCGTCTCCTAAATCTCGGGACGAGATTTCTTGTAGTGGAGGAGAATTGTGACGCCCGGATAATTAGGCTACAGTAATTCCCTACTAATGGGGCCACATCACCACGATCACTGTTGTTAATCTCCCGATGATTCAATCCCGTTCAAATTCAAAATTCAAAATCAAGGCAAACGATAAAAGTTTTCAAACATTAAAACTAAACTGTTCAAAATGGAACAAATAAATCCTAAGTAATAATGGAGGAGAAACCACACTTTTATAAAAAGTGTAAATACTCTAAAATGAGCAAAACAACATCTAAAACCGATAATTAAATGCTTTTTATAATATATAAAATATTAAACTAATTTATTTGGGAGCCCAAGTTATTGTGACATTAGAATAAGTAGTAACACTATTTTAGGAACTAATTTAGTATTTTATAAAACTATAGTAAATAGAAAGTGAAATAAAATAGTAAAAAGGAAATAGATAAAAGAAAACCAAAGCAAAAATAAATAAATAAAAAGAAAACCCCCTCTCCCCTGGGCCAGGTGGCCCAACTAGCCACACAGCCGGCCAGCCCAGCAACCGGCCGGCCCAAACCCCCCTCCATATCCCCTCCGGGGGAAACCCTAACCCCCGACCGCACACGTCCCCCCACTCCCCACGTCGCTCCCCCCTCTCGATCCGATCTGGATTGAGGGAGCGT
>NC_057811.1:115655370-115704450 GCF_018294505.1 Triticum aestivum
CCAGAGGCAGCATCGATCGGCTTCAGTTAGCAGCAGTAGCGAAGGAATCGCTCGATCGGGTTCTGTTGGGGATATTACTACTGGGCGTAAACCGGCCAGGAAAGGCCGGGTTATCCCTATAGTGAGTCATTATGTTTGAAGCCCATGAAGACAAAGATGATGACGCTTTATGAAGGCCCAGGTCCCAAAGGTGGATTAAGGCCTGTAGTCATAAACCGACCTTGATATGTAAGCATGTATTATAAGGCAGAAATAAGTAGAGACCGGGACGGACACGTTTATGAGCCGGCCTCGGAACCCTGTAAACCGACGGGCGTCAATCATGTATACAAGGGGACAACCCGGCGGCGGTTTAAGGACAACAGACAATAACTCGAGACTCAGGCAAAGCGTATTCACTCCCTGGTCATCGAAACCCTAGCAATTCCACAACAACTGGATTAGGCTTTTACCTTCACCGCAAGGGGCCGAACCAGTATAAACTCTCTGCGTCCCTTGTCCGCTTTAACCCCTTTAAGCTAACCCGTTGCAATGGCTCCACGACTAAGTCCCTTCACGAGGACATCTGCCGTGACAAAACCACGACAGTTGGCGCCCAACGTGGGGCTATCGCAAGTTGGTTTCGAGTTCTTAGAGGGCAGCTTCGAAGGACCCAAGGGCTACGCTGTGAGCCGGATGACCAAGAGTCATCGCGGCAAGCTCTACATCGATGACGCAGGCTGGGGCCCCGAGGCCAACTCAATCGAGTACGGGTACCGGGTCCCCTTCGGCAGCATACACGTTTTCATTGGCAAGATCGGCGAACCGGGCCCTGAGCCGGACATCTGCACTGACATCGTCGAAATGGCTCAGCGTGCGAGATCTGCCCGGGTTAAGCCTGTCATGAAGCATGCCTTCGTGGGAGTCATCCACGGAGTGGAATCTGAGGATAGATCAGAGTCTGGTGGTGAAACCGTCGTTTATTCCAGTGACGAGTCATCGATCGGAGAGACCGAGTCATTGTACCAGTTGCAAGATGACCGGATCGGGGGCTGTTCCGATGGCGACAGTATTCTGGACCCCTTTGATCTGCCAAACCGGGTCGCGATCTTCATGGCCGGTACACAGCCAGCGCTCCACTCTTCGACAGCAGCGGCGATGATTTCCGGATCGGTAGCAGCGACAGCGGCCGGGGCAGGAGGCCCCGTGCGACCGCCAGCTTAGTTTTTATCTGATTTGTTCGACGCTTTGGCAACATTGATGGCGGAGGTTAACCCGGCCAATCGGGATGAGCATAATGCGGAAATTGCAAAGGTGAAAGATCAGATAACTCAGGCCAAGGCCGACCTGGCAGCTGAGGATGCCAGGATGACTGCGGAACGAGCCGCATTGGATCCACAGGCTTACCGGCTTATGTTGGATCAGAGTGCGTCAAATGATGTCATGAGGAGAAGATACCGGTCTCACCTGCTGCCGGTTTATGAGGCCAGGAACCTCTTTAATACCCCCGGGAGCAGGGACCAGTAATCCACCGGCGGTAAACCGGGTAGAGGCACCTGAAACGGGAGCGCCGGGTCAGCCGCGCCCAACAGATCCGCCCCGTCAGAACAACGTTCCATCGCAGCACGTCCCAACGCCGCCAGGTCACTATTCTAACCCGATGGATAACATTGTCGCTGCCGCTTCACGACTGGCGGCTCTCCCGATCGAAGGCGAGTCCCCAGTAGTGGTCGAGACGCGACGGGCTAGGGAGCTCCTTCAGACAGCTTTAACTCAGCAGCAGGCTTATTCATATAGTCGCGAAAGGATCCATTCTACTCCCCGCCCAAGCCGGAGTTACAGCAGGCGAATTGAGGAACCGGCCGTGTCAAGCAGTGCGCGAAACCGTGATCCGCCCCGTGGTCATAACCCGGCGGGTGGCGGTGGTGATGCTCAGGATGTGGTGGATCGCGCTAGGGCACGTCGAGAAGCCGAGTTAGCGGCGCAGCATGAGGCCCGCCAACTTACTCCGGTTCGTCCAACCACGTCGGTGGAACCAGGGGTTACTTCCAGCTCTTTGGGAGTGTCGTGTCTCATCCCAGCACTGCGCAACGTGCGCCTGCCCAAGGATTTCAAAGGCCCGCGTAAAGTGTCGAATTACACCGCCGATTTATCCCCTGAGTCGTGGGTTGAAAGCTATGAGATGGCAATGGAGATGCTGGATGTGGATGATGCGGCGTGCGCTAAATACTTCACCATGATGTTAGAAGGAACGGCTCGCACTTGGTTGAAAAACTTGCCAGCTAACTCCATTGGGTCATGGGCCGAGTTGAGAGCCCGGTTTATCCAGAATTTCAAGGATACATGCAAACAGCCCATGTCAATTGTGGACTTGGTTTCCTATGTTTTGGAGGAAGGAGAATCAACAACCCATTGGGTGCGTCGGGTTTCACAAATCTTGCATTCATCAGACCGCATTACGCTGACACAGCAGTTTTGACGTTGGAAGGCAATTGCCGGTTTACACCTCTGAAATTGAAATTGCGACGGCTCAAACGCCACTGCAATGACATGGGGACTCTTATGGCTGCTCTGGTGAAGTATGCCAACTCTGATAGTACCAAGGATCCCGAGTCTGACAATGACAAGACAGGGAAGGGAAAGAAGAGCGGTAACACCAAGGGGCAGCAGCATAACCCGGCGGGTCATGGAAGCAACGGTAAGCGTAAAGCAGATACCAGTTTGGATTTCGTGGCTAATACCAACGCACAGGATAAGGGCCAGCGGCGTAAGTATGAACCGCCCCGGTGTAGTGGAGGACCAAGTCCTAACCCGGAGCGCTTGTCTTATCTGTTAAACCAGCCTTGCCCAAAGCACGGGTCACAGGACAAACCGGCCACGCACCTCTGGAAGGATTGTTATATCATGCAGGAGTTCAAAATTTCCGATTTTTTCGGTATGATCATGGACCGGGTGGCGGTTCAGGCCCCGGATCTCATGGGCCGGGTTATGGTGGAGGCAGTTCCGGTTCAGGTTTTCACGGTAATCAGAGCGGACATAACAATCAAGGCAATCAGGGCAACCAAGTTGGTTATAATCATCAAGGCAATCAGCAGCAACAGCAGCAGTCGGGCTATCAGAGCAACCCGAAGCAGTTGAATAGTGGGCAGTATCATGTCTTCACCACTAGCATGTGCAAGCGCGATCAGAAGCTTCATAAAAGGGCAGTGAACTCCGTTGAACCGGCGGTGCCCCGTTACTTACGCTGGTCTGAACAGCCTATTGTGTGGAGTCGAGAGGATCATCCACCTCGGGTTGATAATCCGGGACACTTGGCATTGGTGGTGGCACCTCAGGTTGGAGGTTATAAGTTCACCAAAGTACTCATGGATGGGGGGAGTAGTATCAATATCTTTTATTATGAAACCTTCCGTCGCATGGGGTTAACAGATAAAAATCTTAAACCGTCTAACACGGTCTTTCATGGTGTGGTGCCTGGTAAATCAGCGTACCCGGTTGATAAGATAGCTCTGGAGGTGGCTTTCGGAGATGAGCATGACTCGGGATCAGAGACATTGACTTTTGAAGTGGTGAAAATCAAGAGCCCGTACCATGCCCTGTTTGGACGGCCGGCTTATGCTAAGTTCATGGCAAGGCCCTGTTATGTCTATCTGCAGCTCAAGATGCCGGGCCATAAGGGGACCATCACGGTCCATGGGAGCCGAAAGATCGCTTTAGAATGTGAAGAAGGTGATGCGGCTTATGCTGAGTCGGTTTGCGCGACAGAAGAGTTGAAATTCTATAAGGACAATGTTGATCCGGCAGATATGACTTCATTGAAGAAACCAACTACAGAGCATGATCCGGCCTTGAAGTTTAAATCGGCTGATGAGACTAAGCTTGTTGATTCTGTCGGGACCCCAATTCTAAGTCACACCGATCTAGCCTGTAACACCTCATATCACTTTGCGGCCTCACGCACGGTACTCCCACGGGTGTCGCCTTACCATGGCCCGGGACCGTTTGCGCCTTTTGGCTCACGTATATGACAGTGTCGCTAGCATCCATATGACAGAGAACCCGGGCCGACATGGCTAGTCGTGAACCCAAAGCGGCACTAACGTATGGGGACAGGCATACATGAATCAACATCGAACGTGTCGGTCAGCAGCGTGCGAATCCGGGCTGTAGCACTGGGCTAACAGGACTTCGGGAACCCGGGCTGTAGCAGGCTAAGCAGGACTCCGGATGTCACCGCGTGACATTTCCCCGAAGGGACAGACACAGGAACGAAGTGAATCACATGCCGGCCAGTCAAGTGTCCAGAGCAGTAGTGCTGGGCTAGCAGGACTCCGGTGAACCGGGCTGTAGCGGACTACTATGGCTCATGGAGCACAAGACTACATTTCCCCATAAGAGAGGCTACCAAGGATACACAACTAGGTTGTCGGATCCCACACATACCAAGCATTTCAATCATACACACAATATGCTCGATATGTGCAAATACAACATGGCATCACAACAAGACTCTACGACTCAGAGTATTTATTCATTAGGATCCGAAGAGCCAGATATTACAAACATGGGTCTCATGACCCAACATTCAGAGCATACAAGTCAAACACATGCGGAAGCTTAACATGTCTGAGTACAGACATCTACAAATGAAAAAGCTGAGAAGCCTGACTACCAGATCCTGCCGAGGGCACAAGATCGTAGCTGAGGTATCAAGCTAAACGTCGAAGTCCACACGGAACTACTAGCGAGACTGACGTCTCTCTGCAAAACATAAAATAGGCAAACGTGAGTACAAATGTACCCAGCAAGACTTACATCAGAACTAGCTACATATGCATCGGTATCAACAAAGGGGGGTGGTGGAGTTTGACTGCAGCAAGCCAGCTTTGACTCGGTGGCTATCCTAAACTATGACTGCAAGTAACTCTTTCAGGTGGTGCACACGAGTCCACGTAGTCACCATATCAATACACCACTATGGATCCGCTCCCGTCTCCCTACGAGAACGCCATCCATAGCACTCACGCTTATCTTGCGCATTTTAGAGTATCCACTTTCACTTGTCTATGAACTGTTATAGGCAACCCAGAAGTCCATTTCCGCGGACACGGCTATTCGAATAGATGATGTTAACCCTGCAGGGGTGTACTTTGACACACACGCTCTCACCACTTACCGCCGTTTACACGACATGTACTCGGCAACCTTCAAGCGGAAGCCCAGCGAGGGTGTCAGCTGCAGCCTACCTAAACACTCAAGTCTCTAGTCCAGGTTTATCGCCTATTCAGGTTCCATCCGCAGGGAGTCCGGCCGAGGTTTCCACATACGGCCCCGAACGATGTGTGCGGGGTTCCGAGACACCAAACGGGCGCCCGGCATGCCCGACCACGTGCCTACCGCATCACAGCCCACCCCTCCGGTCAGCGCTGCCCACGGCCTCCAGCATACTACAAACACCAGAAACTACTTGCAACTCCTGGACAGAGGACGAGGGTGATTAAGAAGCCGAGAGGGTCCATTGGTTTCGGGCCCAATGCGTGGTAGTAACTGTATCATGGATCACAAACACAGAACTCAGTTCCTAAGGACGGCTGCAATGAGACAACCCACCATGTACTCCTACATGGCCTCTCACCGCTACCTTTACCAAATCGTGTTCACACACTTAGCTCACACACAGTAGGACATGTTCATCACCATTCCAACTCATCCCCGATGAATCAGACCTGACACAACTCTAAGCAATAGCAGGCGTGACAAACAAGCATGAATGAGTAGGCACACCAGGGCTCAAACAACTCCTACTCATGCTAGTGGGTTTCATCTATTTACTGTGGCAATGACAGGTCATGCAGAGGATAAGGGGTTCAACTACTGCAACAAGTAACAGTTGAATCGTTGTTGTCCTAATGTAGTAAAAGAGAGCAGGAGCGAGAGAGTGGGATTGTATCGGAATGAACAAGGGGGTTTTGCTTGCCTGGCACTTCTGAAGATATTATAGTTCTTCATCGGTGTCATCGATCACGTCGTCGGAGCATCGTCTACTGAGAGGGGACGGTTACCGGCAAACAGAGAAGGACACAATCACTGCAATGCAACAATATGATGCATGAATATTACATGGCAAGATGAGTGTGTTGGGCTAATGCATCTACAACCAGGGTGGTTTGAGCTTATTTGAATCAAAGATTCAAATACAAACTCAAGTTATGGTTTTATAAAGTGCATTAACATGTTTTGATATAAACAGAAGGCCTAAGTTGCTTTATCATGCATGAAACCAGTGCAGATGGATAGATTGGATTTTTCTGATAATTTTTCATATATAAATTATTTCATTTGGAGTTACGGTTGAATTTATATGAATTTTAGAAGTTTAGGATATTTTCTGGAATTTCCTGAATAAACTTAAATCCAGATAATGCTTTACTGCGTCAGCCTGACGTCAGTGTGACGTCAGCAGGTCAACTAACCCGGTCAGGTCAAACCTGACCAGTGGGGTCCACTGGTCAGTGGCTCAGTCAACTAAGAGGGTTAATTAGCACTAACTAAAAGTTAATCTAAGCTAATTAGTCCATGGACCCACACGTCAGTGGCTGTGTGTTTAAACTTAAGTTAATTTAACACTTGGCTAATTAACAGGGGCCAGGGCCCACTAGTCAGCGGCTAACCTAACTAACCTAAATAGGATTAGCCCTAACTAACTTAGTTAGTCGGGCGGGGCCCGCATGTAGGTGAGAGAGAGAGGTCAAACCTCTGGTCAGACGGGGTCAAACCCCAGGTCGAACGGGTCAAACACGCCGGCGACTCGACGCCGGCGAGTTCAGACGCGGCGGAGCACGTCGGAAATCATCCACCGGCGACCATTTGGACAGCGGATTGGTGCTACGCGCAGCTGAGGCTCGTGCGCAGCTAGCAGTGCAAGCGGGAGGGTCTGGGGTGGACGGAGTTGACGACGGCGGGCTCTTCCACGGCGGCCGGAGTACGGGCACGCATCGGACACAGCGTTTTGGTGCACGGGAGGACGAGCCGCGGGTTGCTACGGAGCCCTGCGGACTCGCTGAGCACGGGGGTGGGCTCGAATGCGTCGTGGATGCGCTCTAGCTACGGCGGTGCCATGGCCGGCGGCGGTGAGCTCTCGGGCTCGGTCGGAAGACGGGGCTAGGGGACGAGAACGGAGGGGGAGAGCGAGGGGGAAGCAACAGGAGCTCACAGTGAACTCTAAGGCGTCGTCCGAGAGGTCGGGGAAGCCCGGACGGTGACGAATCGAACGGGGCGGCGCTCGGAGCAGAGGAAGAAGACAACAGCGATAGCGGCGCTGCGGGGCGCTCCGGCGTCACGTGCGTCGGCGTAGAGCTTCATGGATCCGAGGCGGAGCTTGTAGGCTAGTTGGATGGCCGCGGGGATGCTGGTGGCCGCGGTGGCTCACGGCGGCGTGCTCGGGCACGTGAGGGGAAGAGCGATGGAGAGAGACAGAGGAGAGGGAGAAGGTCGGGAGAGAGTGAGAGAGTCCCAGGGGGGCGCGTGGCGACGTCCTGGCGTCGAGGCAGCGGCGGAAGCAGGAGGTGGCCAGGCGCGTGCGTGCGCGCGTCGGGCACGCGCCGTCCTCCTGGCAGAGGGAGGAAGACGACAGGGGAGGAGGAGGTGGGCTGGGCCGGCACAGGGCCAGGCCAGGTGGGCTGCACAGTAGGTAGGTCCAGGTAACTTTCTCTCCCTTCTCTTTTATTTCTGTCTTTAGTTTCTGTCTTCTATTTTCTTTCTCTGTTTTGGATTAGTAAAAATACTAATTCATTCTGTAAAATCCTGAAAATAATTGTGGGCGCTTTTGAAAATATTTCCAACAGCCCTCAACTAGTTTCAGAATTATTAGAGCATTTAAAATATTTATAGGATTTGAATGCCCCAATTCAAATACGATATGAGTTAATTCAAAAATCCAAAAATGACCTAGAAATATTGGCATCATTTTTGGCAGAGGTTTTCACCTTTATCGAAAATCATGAACATTTTCAAAGGCATTTTGGGTTAATTGAAAATATTGTTTATTTGAACCTAGTTGAATGCATTTGGTGCTAGGGTTTCAACATCCCCATTTCAAGTTTCTTTGAAAATTAAACATGATGACATGAGGAACAAGCAAAGTCAAACAAGGGTGATCTGGGGCTGTGACAGCTCACCCCCACTAAACAAGAATCTCGTCCCGAGATTCAAGTCGTGAGGTAAGAAGACAGAGGGACACAAGCTAACATGATCTTCACGATCCAAGTTGCACTTCATAAGAACGTTGATTCGATCACCATCTTCGTCTCGATGTCTTGCTCTGAGAACTCCAACCGACAAGACAACAAGAGGAAAGGGAAAACTCTAGAAGGATCGATCTTCTCGAATATCGAGCTATACAAGATCAACTCACGGAATGAGATGTTGAAACATCTCGAGTTGAGACACAAAACACATACATCAAGAGTGGGATGAAGTGAAACAGAGAACGAAGATTCAAGTTGATAAACACAATTCCACGCTGAATAAGACGGTGCATGGTCTCAAAGTAGCGAGGAGATAATTGCCATGACTCCATAACGGGGCACCTTAGGGAAGGTGGCTCGTTGAAATATTCCCTTAAGTGGCAAAAAGAATTACTTTTGATACATAGATCATTGAAACTCTTTATACCAGCCTAAGGCAATCACAAACGATCGTTCGAGGGAGTTCGGGAGAACGACACACTCGGGCTAGGATGGACGATGTGGACTACCTTGTTGAAGACAACACAAGGGGTGATTTGCTTATCACCGGAAATGGTCGGAACCCCTGGTGGGACCACTTTTGAAGTTGGTCCTTATCAGTAATTACTAGGAAGGGTAATCCAAGGTAGGATGGCACAATGACGGTGCAAACTGGGAACATAATGCAAATGCTGGAATGATTTTAGTAACAGGGGAGAAGCTCAACAGTAGAGAGTGAATCCACTGTTTGAAAGGTTTAGCATAACCGAAGGAAACTGGGAGCAATTCTAGTTAGTGCCGATGATAACACCTAGTGCTTGTGCGTGCTCTCAAGAACTTGAGCATTTCCATATTCATCAAGGTTTTACCAACATCCGTGTCGAGGATCCTGGCAACACATCATACTACCATGATGATTAGTGATGGAGGATGCAGGTGCAAAGGAGGACAACACTTTCTCAGATTTCACCTTAGCGAAGCCAAGGGAGCAAAATCTGGATGATCGACCGAGAGACATTTAGCACTCCGCTTCTAATGTTCTCCTTGATGTTCTAGCGTAACCCATTAGATGTGGTTTGGTATCTTGAACATCAAGTACTAGGTCGGACTTCGGGAGCACAAGAATCCATAAGGAATAACTACGGAAGTAAATCCTACGAAATCCTTATGGGGAGGTGGCCAACTTCCTTAATCAAGATACTATAATAATAGGTCTTCCGGTTGGGTGTGTTGGCCACGACATCCACTCTACCGGTTACCGAGAGACCAGTATTATAGCTCTTGGGAAACATTCCAACCATCACATCTGCCTGAGATTTAGATCTGGTTGGTGTCAGAATATTCCAGACTCGTCAAGTCTAGGAAGAAAAATGAAGGTTTGCAACACAAATCGACGAGATGACGTTGCGAGATTCTCAGGGGATGAACTACGATAGCAAGCTCCAAAACACGAGCTGGTTCTGCTACAAACCTGTGAACACACTGTCCAAGACAAGCATGACCACATAGTAGTCTTACAACAAAACGCTACCGAGTTCAGGTGGGGAACCATCATTAATGACATCGAAGTCTCCACGCATGGAAGTCCAAAGAATTCACCTTAGAACAGACTCCTTTATCTTGAACAAGTCAATCAGTGGCTTGGTGTGCTAGGGATGCATATGGAATGAAGATGATCAGTCTATCATACCACAGGATACTTTGCACGTGCATGATTGACTTGGGATGATTCCAGAGGAAACAACATTGACTTTCTGGAATTCACGGCGGCAACTTACACCAAGTGCACATGAATTAGAGGAAGTCACTCCTTTCATCCAAACATAGGCTTCATGAACTAGCACAAAGAAAATGCTTTCAAAAAGTTTCCAACGCTAACTTAGATGTTCAACATGAATCATGGACAAGATGAAAATGTTGTCAATGGGCTTAACAACAATTCATCCAGGTTTCCATATAAATGTAATTCCATAACTATGTGAACATGGTGATAGCACTGGTCATACCAAAGGATGTAATGGTGTATGCTCGAGGGATCAACCACGAGTAAAACAACATTATGCATATCGTTGGTTCTGACTTGATTTGGTGATAGCCCATACGCAAATCAAAGATTTGGGTAAGACAATAGATCCAACAATTGATCACGAGGATCAATCAATGAAGATATCATCTTTCTTCAACACACACACAGACACAAGATATCCCTTTGGAAATGAACTAAGTTAGACAACCTTTTATCTTCCAACTCTCCAAGTTGTTGTTTAGCTTGACCAACTAGCTCAGGGGTATCCAACACAGATTCTTGGAGAAGGGGTGGTTTATTGGAAAACCAACTTGTTCACAAACTCAACATATCGGTCAGGGACAACCTGGTGGTACTTCCAAGAAGATATTTGGAAAATCACGATCCACCGACTTGTTATTAAGATCGAGAACAATCTTGCTTTTCAGGGCAAGACGACATGACCGAATAAGCAAGGACTGACACTATCCTAACTCATTGATCGAAAAGTACACCGGGAATATGGACTAGGTAGCACGATCAACCTCAGGATGGTGATTCAATAACCAACATGCTAAGTATGAAATTATTGTCCTTTAACTACCAAGCAACGGAGTTGCTAGGAGTATAGATTTCACACACCACGATTCACTTGTCAGTATTCCGGTTACAATAACACGGAGACCGAGGAATGAATAACGATGGCCAGAAGTATCACTACAACAAGAATTCATAAGGGTTGGTGCAATCCTCATGAGATTCCTGACATAAAGAGGGTAATACTCGTAGGTAGAACAGAACAAAAGCTGGTTAGGCATTTGATCTGCGGAATACAAATACTTTGACCCAATCCTAGAGATGGACGAGGTACTGGAGTTTGTTTCTCCTAGTCATTCCGGATTAGAATGGCTTGACAGACCACAAGAATAATAGGCATCGATAACACAAATGCACAATTACTCCTGACTATCAATTGATAGACGAGGGCCAGAAAATAACTAAAGAGGGACAACTCAAAGGAACATATGGTTTTCTGAGTTGTGGATGCATAGATTAGTATGTCGAACCAAGTCCAACAAGTTTCTTCCGGATAACCCATGCAGAAGAGGAAGGACTGGCAGATTCACAATTCTTGAAGGGAGAACCCATTAAGAGCACTCTTATTGTGATCCTTCAGTTCAACGAGGAACTTCTGCCAAGGATGGTTCATGGTATTTGGAGGAAGGAGATACCTCGGACCTCGAGGACTAATGCAAAGGTTACTAATATCTTAAGGGAACTAGCAAACACTATCAACAGGAGGTAAGTGGAGTGAATCTCGAGTTCAGAAACCCGGGAATAGAATACCTACTAACTAAATGGCATCACGGGATGCTTTCGAGAATAGTGGCCAGAATCATCACACTGGGGATGCGAGCATTGCTAGATTACTAAGTGGTCCTCTAAGACACCTAGGGTCATAATAATAACTCCAACATACACGACGAGGTAACGGAGTACCTCAACAGACCGATTAGTGTGCTTAATCCGGCCCAAAAGGACATCAGGTACGGGAGGACGGGATTTGCAAATGCATCAGACTATTTAGAAACCTGGGATGACTCAGACAGCATAACGTCTGTAAATGCTCAAAGGATTTGAGACATCCTACAAAATGGTGGCATAACCACTCAACAACATCATATCAAGGTTCCAAGTCCAACTAACAACACACTGAAGTGGTAGAAACTGAACTGAGGCTTGAGACCAACAATCCTACGAGTCTACGGATTAGTAACACGTGATCCTGATAGAAAGATGAGAAGTCTAGTTCTTAATCCCCGTAGAATGAGAAGAGGGTGATTCAGATCAGAAGGGCATAAGGTAAAGGAGTAAAAAAAGCCTTACGTTCCCTTCCACAATCAATTCCCTTATATAACTAAAGCATTTCTAGACTCAACTTCGACCAGTTTGGCTTGGTAATCCTACAGGCAGCCTGGCTCTGATACCAACGCTGTCGGGACCCCGATTCTAAGTCACACCGATCTAGCCTGTAACACCTCATATCACTTTGCGGCCTCACGCACGGTACTCCCACGGGTGTCGCCTTACCATGGCCCGGGACCGTTTGCGCCTTTTGGCTCACGTATATGACAGTGTCGCTAGCATCCATATGACAGAGAACCCGGGCCGACATGGCTAGTCGTGAACCCAAAGCGGCACTAACGTATGGGGACAGGCATACATGAATCAACATCGAACGTGTCGGTCAGCAGCGTGCGAATCCAGGCTGTAGCACTGGGCTAACAGGACTCCGGGAACCCGGGCTGTAGCAGGCTAAGCAGGACTCCGGATGTCACCGCGTGACATTTCCCCGAAGGGACAGACACAGGAACGAAGTGAATCACATGCCGGCCAGTCAAGTGTCCAGAGCAGTAGTGCTGGGCTAGCAGGACTCCGGTGAACCGGGCTGTAGTGGACTACTATGGCTCATGGAGCACAAGACTACATTTCCCCATAAGAGAGGCTACCAAGGATACACAACTAGGTTGTCGGATCCCACACATACCAAGCATTTCAATCATACACACAATATGCTCGATATGTGCAAATACAACATGGCATCACAACAAGACTCTACGACTCAGAGTACTTATTCATTAGGCTCCGAAGAGCCAGATATTACAAACATGGGTCTCATGACCCAACATTCAGAGCATACAAGTCAAACACATGCGGAAGCTTAACATGTCTGAGTACAGACATCTACAAATGAAAAAGCTGAGAAGCCTGACTATCTACCAGATCCTGCCGAGGGCACAAGATAGTAGCTGAGGTATCAAGCTAAACGTCGAAGTCCACACGGAACTACTAGTGAGACTGATGTCTCTCTGCAAAACATAAAATAGGCAAACGTGAGTACAAATGTACCCAGCAAGACTTACATCAGAACTAGCTACATATGCATCGGTATCAACAAAGGGGGGTGGTGGAGTTTGACTGCAGCAAGCCAGCTTTGACTTGGTGGCTATCCTAAACTATGACTGCAAGTAACTCTTTGAGGTGGCGCACACGAGTCCACATAGTCACCATATCAATACACCACTATGGATCCGCTCCCGTCTCCCTACGAGAACGCCATCCATAGCACTCACGCTTATCTTGCGCATTTTAGAGTATCCACTTTCACTTGTCTATGAACTGTTATAGGCAACCCAGAAGTCCATTTCCGCGGACACGGCTATTCGAATAGATGATGTTAACCCTGCAGGGGTGTACTTTGACACACACGCTCTCACCACTTACCGCCGTTTACACGACATGTACTCGGCAACCTTCAAGCGGAAGCCCAGCGAGGGTGTCGGCCGCAGCCTACCTAAACACTCAAGTCTCTAGTCCAGGTTTATCGCCTATTCAGGTTCCATCCGCAGGGAGTCCGGCCGAGGTTTCCACATACGGCCCCGAACGATGTGTGCGGGGTTCCGAGACACCAAACGGGCGCCCGGCATGCCCGGCCATGTGCCTACCGCATCACAGCCCACCCCTCCGGTCAGCGCTGCCCACGGCCTCCAGCATACTACAAACACCAGAAACTACTTGCAACTCCTGGACAGAGGACGAGGGTGATTAAGAAGCCGAGAGGGTCCATTGGTTTCGGGCCCAATGCGTGGTAGTAACTGTATCATGGATCACAAACACAGAACTCAGTTCCTGAGGACGGCTGCAATGAGACAACCCACCATGTACTCCTACATGGCCTCTCACCGCTACCTTTACCAAATCGTGTTCACACACTTAGCTCACACACAGTAGGACATGTTCATCACCATTCCAACTCATCCCCGATGAATCAGACCTGACACAACTCTAAGCAATAGCAGGCGTGACAAACAAGCATGAATGAGTAGGCACACCAGGGCTCAAACAACTCCTACTCATGCTAGTGGGTTTCATCTATTTACTGTGGCAATGACAGGTCATGCAGAGGATAAGGGGTTCAACTATCGCAACAAGTAACAGTTGAATCGTTGTTGTCCTAATGTAGTAAAAGAGAGCAGGAGCGAGAGAGTGGGATTGTATCGGAATGAACAAGGGGGTTTTGCTTGCCTGGCACTTCTGAAGATATTATAGTTCTTCATCGGTGTCATCGATCACGTCGTCGGAGCATCGTCTACTGAGAGGGGATGGTTACCGGCAAACAGAGAAGGACACAATCACTGCAATGCAACAATATGATGCATGAATATTACATGGCAAGATGAGTGTGTTGGGCTAATGCATCTACAACCAGGGTGGTTTGAGCTTATTTGAATCAAAGATTCAAATACAAACTCAAGTTATGGTTTTATAAAGTGCATTAACATGTTTTGATATAAACAGAAGGTCTAAGTTGCTTTATCATGCATGAAACCAGTGCAGATGGATAGATTGGATTTTTCTGATAATTTTTCATATATAAATTATTTCATTTGGAGTTACGGTTGAATTTATATGAATTTTAGAAGTTTAGGATATTTTCTGGAATTTCCTGAATAAACTTAAATCCAGATAATGCTTTACTGCGTCAGCCTGATGTCAGTGTGACGTCAGCTGGTCAACTAACCCGGTCAGGTCAAACCTGACCAGTGGGGTCCACTGGTCAGTGGCTCAGTCAACTAAGAGGGTTAATTAGCACTAACTAAAAGTTAATCTAAGCTAATTAGTCCATGGACCCACACGTCAGTGGCTGTGTGTTTAAACTTAAGTTAATTTAACACTTGGCTAATTAACAGGGGCCAGGGCCCACTAGTCAGCGGCTAACCTAACTAACCTAAATAGGATTAGCCCTAACTAACTTAGTTAGTCGGGCGGGGCCCGCATGTAGGTGAGAGAGAGAGGTCAAACCTCTGGTCAGACGGGGTCAAACCCCAGGTCGAACGGGTCAAACACGCCGGCGACTCAACGCCGGCGAGTTCAGACGCGGCGGAGCACGTCGGAAATCGTCCACCGGCGACCATTTGGACAGCGGATTGGTGCTACGCGCAGCTGAGGCTCGTGCGCAGCTAGCAGTGCAAGCGGGAGGGTCTGGGGTGGACGGAGTTGACGACGGCGGGCTCTTCCACGGTGGCCGGAGTACGGGCACGCATCGGACACAGCGTTTTGGTGCACGGGAGGACGAGCCGCGGGTTGCTACGGAGCCCTGCGGACTCGCTGAGCACGGGGGTGGGCTCGAATGCGTCATGGATGCGCTCTAGCTACGGCGGTGCCATGGCCGGCGGCGGTGAGCTCTCGGGCTCGGTCGGAAGACGGGGCTAGGGGACGAGAACGGAGGGGGAGAGCGAGGGGGAAGCAACAGGAGCTCACAGTGAACTCTAAGGCGTCGTCGGAGAGGTCGGGGAAGCCCGGACGGTGACGAATCGAACGGGGCGGCGCTCGGAGCAGAGGAAGAAGACAACAGCGATAGCGGCGCTGTGGGGCGCTCCGGCGTCACGTGCGTCGGCGTAGAGCTTCATGGATCCGAGGCGGAGCTTGTAGGCTAGTTGGATGGCCGCGGGGATGCTGGTGGCCGCGGTGGCTCACGGCGGCGTGCTCGGGCACGTGAGGGGAAGAGCGATGGAGAGAGACAGAGGAGAGGGAGAAGGTCGGGAGAGAGTGAGAGAGTCCCAGGGGGGGCGTGTGGCGACGTCCTGGCGTCGAGGCAGCGGCGGAAGCAGGAGGTGGCCAGGCGCGTGCATGCGCGCGTCGGGCACGCGTCGTCCTCCTGGCAGGGGGAGGAAGACGACAGGGGAGGAGGAGGTGGGCTGGGCCGGCACAGGGCCAGGCCAGGTGGGCTGCACAGTAGGTAGGTCCAGGTAACTTTCTCTCCCTTCTCTTTTATTTCTGTCTTTAGTTTCTGTCTTCTATTTTCTTTCTCTGTTTTGGATTAGTAAAAATACTAATTCATTCTGTAAAATCCTGAAAATAATTGTGGGCGCTTTTGAAAATATTTCCAACAGCCCACAACTAGTTTTAGAATTATTAGAGCATTTAAAATATTTATAGGATTTAAATGCCCCAATTCAAATACGATATGAGTTAATTCAAAAATCCAAAAATGACCTAGAAATATTGGCATCATTTTTGGCAGAGGTTTTCACCTTTATCAAAAATCATGAACATTTTCAAAGGCATTTTGGGTTAATTGAAAATATTGTTTATTTGAACCTAGTTGAATGCATTTGGTGCTAGGGTTTCAACATCCCCATTTCAAGTTTCTTTGAAAATTAAACATGATGACATGAGGAACAAGCAAAGTCAAACAAGGGCTGATCTGGGGCTGTGACAATTTCGTTCCTGGTGATTCATCCAAGCAGTTTAGCATCAGCGCTAATTTGGATCCGAAATAGGAAAGCGCGCTCGTCGAGTTCATCCGTGAGAATCAGGACATATTTGCGTGGAAGCCTTCTGACATGCTAGGTGTACCAAGAGAACTCGCTGAGCACACTCTCAATGTTGAACCCAAGTATAAACCGGTCAAGCAATTTCTTCGCCGGTTCAATGAAGAAAGGCGCAAGGCTATCGGTGAGGAAGTTGCCAGGCTCTTGGCGGCTGGATTTATCATCGAAGTGTTTCATCCTGAGTGCTTAGCTAATCTGGTGCTGGTACTCAAGAAGAACGGCACTTGGCGTATGTGTGTGGACTACACAGATCTCAACAAGGCTTGTCTAGCAGATCCTTTTTCCCTCCCTCGTATTGATCAAATCATTGATGCTACGGCGGGTTGCGAGCGTTTGAGCTTTCTGGACGCGTATTCTGGTTAGGCAGTTAAGGACCAGGAGAAGACAGCCTTCATAACTCCCTTTGGAGCCTTCTGCTATGTGTCTATGCCCTTTGGGCTCAAGAGTGCCCAGGCGACTTATCAGCGGTGTGTGCAGAATTGTCTTCATGATCAGATCGGCCGCAGTGTTCATGCCTATGTGGATGATATTGTGGTGAAATCAAGAAAGGAGGAGACATTGATTGATGACTTGAAGGAGACCTTTGATAACCTCCGGGTTTATAAAATGATGCTTAATCCGGCCAAGTGTGTCTTTGTTGTACCGGCTGGCAAGCTCTTGGGTTTTCTGGTATATAACAGAGGCATCGAAGCTAATCCGGAGAAAATCAAGGCTATAACTTCTTTGGCTAAACCGAAGTGTATCAATGATGTTCAACGCCTGGCAGGCCAGATTGCCGCGTTGAGCCGGTTTATCAGTCGCCTTGGGGAGAAGGCCATCCCTTTATATCAGATGCTGAAGAAAACGGATAACTTCGTCTGGAGTAACACTGCCAATGAAGCATTTGAGGAGTTAAAGCGGCAGCTTGCTAATCCGCCGGTTCTTGCTGCTCCTGTTGATAAGGAGCCATAGTTGCTATATGTGGCAGCTAACGCCCGGGCTGTTAGCGTGGCTATTGTGGTGGAGCGCAAGGAGGCCGGAAAGGAGTATCCGGTTCAACGGCCGGTTTATTATATCAGTGAGGTGCTTATTGAGTCCAAGCAAAGGTACCCACATTGGCAGAAGCTGGTGTATGGAGTTTTTATGGCAAGCCGGAAGCTTAAACAATATTTCCAAGGTCATCCCATCACTGTGGTCAGCTCTGCTCCTTTGGGGGATATAATCCAGAACAGGGAAGCAACCGGCCGGATTGCTAAGTGGGCTATTGAGCTTGGGCCTCACGGGTTAAAATATATGCCCCGGACGGCAATCAAATCTCAGGCACTTGTGGATTTCATCAATGATTGGACAGAACTACAGGCGCCAGAAGAGAAGCCGGATCATACTTATTGGACTATTCATTTTGATGGGTCCAGGCAATTGGAGGGCTCGGGGGCTGTAGTCGTATTAACTTCCCCACGAGGTGATAAGTTTTGTTATATTCTCCGTTTAATGTCCCCTTGCACTAACAATGCAGCTGAATATGAGGCTCTACTCCATGGTCTTCGGATGGCTAAAGAGTTGAATCTAAGCCGAGTTAAGTGCTTCGGTGACTCGGACCTGGTGGCTCAACAAGTGTCCGGTACTTGGGATTCCAAGGACACACTCATGGCAGCGTATCGTCGAGAGGTGGATATTGTTGTAGGTCACTTCAAAGGTTATCAGGTCGATCATGTGGACCGGCGGAAGAATGAAGCGGCGGACGCTTTAAGCTGGTTGCTGTCGGGTGGTTGGTGCGACATATGCCAAGGGATGGCTTATCATTGTGGGAGCCAATAAAACGTCGCCGGTGCCCGGAAACGGGATGAGGCGAAGACATGCACGCCGGCGAATCTTACCCAGGTTCGGGGCTCTCCGAGGAGATAACACCCCTAGTCCTGCTCTGCGGGGTCTCCGCATGATCACTAGATCGATAAAGGGTAGCTACAATCGCTCCTAGAGCTGTTGAGATCAAGGGAGAAGAAGAACAAGGCTAGCTCTTGCTTCTCTCTATCTATGGTGTGTGTGCTATGCGTGGGTGTTAACCTAGAAGCCAACCCTTTGCATGGGTGCTCCGGGGGGTTTATATAGGCCTACCCCCCGGGGGTACAATGGTAATCCGACTGGGAACTGGTCCCAGCCGTCAGTGTCTACGCTCGCCGGCTTCTCCGCCGGCTGCTGGGTCCCGCCGGCTGCCGGCTACTTGGTCGACAGGCCGGTCCCACCGCCTAGGGTTTTGTCGGCGGCTGCTTATTGTAGCCGCGCCTCTGATGATGAGGGCTTTGTCGAGGTGAGCATGGCTACAGTGGGCCGCCTCGGGGGCTATCACTGTAGCCTCACCTCGTCTTGTCTCCTTAATGGGGCTCCTGCTTCGAGGAAGGGAATAGCCGGCTTCTGGAGGCCGGCTACTCTTGGCCGACTAGGAAAAGCCGGGCCCCCTTCACGCCTCTCTCTGGCTGAAGGGGCCCGCGGTCCTTGGGCCGTACAGGAGTGGGTCGTGGATGACGTCGAGGCTAGCGTGGCTTCAGTGCCGAGCCGCACGGGAGACGTCCCTCCCGTACGGCCTCCTGTAGCCATGCCCGCCTCGGGCTTCGGGGGTCATGGGCCGCACTGTGGCCACACCCCGTCACGTCGCCGTTATGGAGGGGTGGTTGTGATCTTGGCCGGCTCCTAGGAGTCGGCGTCCTTCCTGGTCGGCTTCTTGGAGTCGGCCACCCCGTTGTCGTCCTGGGGAGGAATCGGCGAGGCTGGGTCGCCTTCCGGGAGTCGGCTTTAGTGGTAGCCGGCCAGGGAAGGCGGCCCAAATGCTTGGAGTGCTTGAAGGCCCAAAGGCCTGATAAATCTGCCGAAGAGCCAGGGGTAGTCGGTATGGCTACCCGTGGCCATTTACTCCGACAGTAGTCCCCGAAGCTGATTGGGCTTCGAGGTGGAGCGGGGTTCAAGAAGCTCGATCAGCTTCCTATCGTGACAAGCCGGCAGCTGGGAGCCGGCCTTGGTCAGGCGCGCCGCCTTAGTCGAATTCTTCTGGAGTCGGGGGGCGGGAACCCGCAGGTACATGCACCGGGCCGCGGGCCGGCCTCGGGCCGTTGGCGTGCCACGTGGCCGGAAAGCCTGCCAGCCCACGCGCGTGACGGGACGTGGCCGCAGGGAGGGGGCCCGCCATGTCCGCGCCCCGGCCCAGGCGTGGATCCTTTGTATCCCGAAACCGCCCGCACGTTCCGTGCGGCAGTTTCGGCTCGCACTTATGCGTAATAAACGCGAGACGTGGGGGGAGTGGGCGCAGTCAATCCCACGTCTCCCCCCCACGTCCGGCCTCTTCGGCCGCGTGAGGCTATAAGTAGGGGGAGGTGGAGGGCGGCAGGCCCTCGCACGCTCCTCCTACTTCCACCGTCTTCTTGCCTTGCTCGTTCTCGCGACAGCGCTTCGCCGCCGCGCTCTTCCTCCGCACGCTCCTCCGCCGCCGTGCTAGCTTCCGCTATGCCTCCCCACGTAGAGCAGCTTGGCGGGGATTGGGACGGCTCCATCGTCCATAACGACCACATCGACTTCCTCTGCGACACCCGGCGTCTGCCCAGCGCGGACAAAGTGGAGGTCCGCCTCGCGCCGGAGAAGGAAATCAGGCCGGCGCCACGGGAGGGCGAGCGGGTGGTCTTCCGCTCGCACTTCCTGCGCGGCTTCGGCCTGCCAGTGAGCGCCTTCTTCCGCTCCTGGCTGGAATTCTATCAGCTCCAGCCGCACCACCTCACCCCCAACGCGGTGGTGCTGCTGTCGGCCTTCGTCACCCTGTGCGAGGGCTATCTCGGCGTCCTCCCCACCCTTGAGCTCTGGGGGGAGTTCTTCCAGTCGAAGCTGGGCACGCGCAGTAAAGGCGTGCCGGCTCATACTGGCGCCTTCATCGCGTCGCGGAGATCGGGCGCCGACAACCCCTTCCCCGTCATCACGCTGATCCAATCGGTGAAGAAGTGGCAGAAGTCGTACTTCTACGTGCGGAACATCGCTCCACGGGGCGACTACATCAACCTGCCGGCTTACGTAGCCGGCCCACCGGCGGGGAGGCTGCCCCAGTGGTCCTTCCGGGCGGTGACGCTGTCGCAGGCTGGAAACGCCGCCATCGCCCGACTACGGGTGATGGTCCAGTCGGAGGGCCTAACGGGGCCCGATCTTCTGGCTGCGTTCTTCACGCGCCGGGTCCTTCCGCTCCAGAGCCGGCCTCATCTTATCTGTCAGATGAGCGGCCAGCTCGATCCGAGCCGGATGTGCACCAAGGAGATGCCGCAGCACGACGCCGCCGACATGGTGAATTACCTCGCCAACTGCCAACTTTCTGAAGACTGGCAATTCGGCAAGGAGCCATACAGCCGTGCCAATCCTCCGCCTACGGTACGCTCCCCTTGTTTCTTTTTCTCTCTCTCTCCCTCAGCCTTGGCGCCGAGTTCTTCTGGGCCGACTCTAACTCAGTCGGCTCGTTCTTTTGACAGGGTCCTCTGCTTCGGCCGGCCGGCGGGACAGACGTGGAGCGCCGCTTCGTCCCCGATCGGACCGAGCACGACCAGGAAGACCCCGACCTGGGAGCGGTCCATATGGAGGATGCCGTCGAGCCGGCCGGTGGCCAAGCCGGCGGCGAAGCAGGCGGCTCTGGGTTCACCGCTACCTTCGACGACTGGCCGGACGAGGATGAAGCCGAAGCCGTCCCGCACCGCCAGCCGTCATCCGGACGCGGCGCGGGCTCCTCCGGCGCGCATCCTGCTCGGGGTAGAGGCCAGAAACGTCGCGCCACCCAGGGCATGTTCGGCAGCCGGACGAAGAAGCCCAGGGGTGGGGAGGCAGCCACCAGACGGGAAGAGGCGGCCGTGAAGGCGGCTCGCTTCCGCAAAGTGGTGAAGCAGCCGCAGACTGTGTCGGCGTAAGTTCTCTCTTTTTATGTACTCTCTTTCTTTCTTTCCTTTGGTGGTTCTTGAATCTTCGTCTTCTTTTTCAACGGTCAGGGCTCCGCTGTCACTTGAGCGGGCGGCTGCCGGCTCCGTCGTCGAGTCGCCAGGGGGCTCTGGGAGCACCACCCGCCGCGTAGATCCCCGCGCCGCCCTCCTGGAGGCGACGGAAAGGAACGCGCGGGAGGTGCGGGAGGAACAGGAAACGCGGGAGGTGGAGGCACGGAGGGCAGCCGCCGCCCAGGCAGCTCGGGAGGAGGAGGCGGCGAAAGCGCTCGCCGAGGCCGCAGCCAAGGCCCAGGCAGAGGCTGAGGCCGAGGCGGCGGCAGGGGAGGCTTTGATGGTCACCCCCCTGCGCACCATGGCGCCCGGGGACGTGCATCCTTCGCCAGGGGGAGCCAGCGGTTCCCAGCCGGGGCTGGGAGGAAGCGGCGACGACGTCATCATCTTGGGGGAGGCGCCGGGGCCGACTCCTCCGACTAGGGCGGCCCAAGGCGGCCAGCCTGAGCCTGCGCCCGCACAGTCGGCGGAGGGCGAGCCGGCCGCGGGAGCTGAGGTGGCGGTCCGGGTTCCGCCAAGCCGGCGTGTAGGGAAGGCCGCGTCGGAGCCGCAGAAGGCTGCGTCGGAGCCACAGCCGGCCGTGGGCTCCAGCTCGTCGGCCCGAGACACGGAGGCGGCCAGCGCTACCTCGGGGTGGACGCCGGGCGGAGGAACAGCCGTGGTGAACGTCGCTGCACAAGACGTCCGGACCCGGCTCCAAAGCCAAGCCGCGGTGCTGAGGCAGTTCACCGACGAATTCCTCGCAACGCGGGCAGCCATCCGGGTTAGCATTCCTATCTTGTTCTTTCTTGATCTTGATTTCTCTTCTTGATCTTGATTTCTCTCGTGGGGGCGTGTCAGCGCACCCACTGGGTGTAGTCCCCGAGTTCCGAGTCGGCTGCTGAGCAGGCGGCTTGGAACTTCTTGGAGATTTTCTCTTTGCTGCTTTTGTTCTCACTTCGGTCTTCTGTCCGTCTTGCAGGACTACCACAACCTCCGAGCGGCCGCCTTCAACTCCCAGGCTCGGGAGCTGACTCAGAAGACCGCCGATCTTATTGAGAGCCGAGGTATGTGACTTGATCTTTATCTCATGTGGGGGCGCGTCAGCGCACCCACTGGGTGTAGTCCCCGAGATTCGGGCCGACTGCTGCGCAGTCGGCTCGGATCTTCCTTGATGATTTCTCATTGCTCTTCTTCTTCTTCTATCTCTGCAGCGGCCAACGCCGGTCTGAGGGCACAGCTGGGGGAGTCCCAGACTGCTCTTCGTGCCAAGGACGCGGAGCTCGCCGCCTTCGTGCAGGAGCGCGACCGCCTGGTCAAGAAGCTAGCCGACCAGGAGGAAGGCCACAAGGCGGCGCCGAAGGCTGCGCGGGATCGCGAAGCCACCCTCCAGGCCGAGTTCGAGACGGAGGCGGCCGGCTGGGCAGAGGCCAGGCAGACTCTGGTCTCCGGCTATGGCCAGATTGAGGATCTAGTTGACGGTAAGTCGTCTACCCCTTCGTCCTTTCTTGCCATCTGCCACTTTGGCTTGTTTTTCTGATTTCGGTGTTTTTCTTTTCTTTTCTCCTTCGCGCAGAGTACTTACCTGGCTACTCAACTGCCGCCAACCAGGCCATCGAAGCCCGTCGCCAGGCGAAGAGGCAAGCCGGCTTCGAGATCTCGCCAACCGCCGGCCGCTCGCTGGAAGAACAGCTCCTGGCGATCCAGGCTCGCATCCAGCCGGCTCACAGGCTG
This sequence comes from Triticum aestivum, assembly GCF_018294505.1. NCBI lineage: Eukaryota > Viridiplantae > Streptophyta > Magnoliopsida > Poales > Poaceae > Triticum > Triticum aestivum. The sequence continues at coordinate 115,678,673 of NC_057811.1, forward strand.
CTCCGCCGGCTTCAGCGCACGGGATCACAGGTCTTGGCCGCCCTCTGGCCCGGCCAAGTGGTCCCTCGCACCCCCAGTCGGACCGCCGACTGGCTGGAGGTGGCAGTCGGCCGCTTCGAGGCTTGGAAGGCGTCAGCAGCTCGCTCCGGCGCCAGGCGGGCGCTGGAGTTCGTCAAGGCCTGGTATCCCGGCCTGAACCTGGACCAGCTGGCTACCTGGCGGCAGCAAGCCGACACGGAGCTGGAGCCGGCGCGGCCGGCCATCATTCGGCGGGCTTCAGCGATCGCCGACTACACCGACACCAACGTCTTCGCCCCCGAGGTGGACGACAATGGAGTCGCCCAGCCGGAAGATTGGTTCGGGCTGGACCCGGCGTACGGTGAGGACTCGGCGGAGGAGATCGACTCCAGCGACGAGGGCGAAGAGGAGGAGGAGGAGGGTGAAGACGCCGAGCCGGCTGGCGGAGTAGCCGGCCAGCCTGACCGCGCCTCCAGCACTATGTTGCGTGCGAGTGCGTCTCCTGCCGTGGGAGGTGGTCAAGCCGGGACCAGCTAGGCGGCCACTCCTTCAGCTGGCGAGGCCGCCTTCACCGACCAGCTCGGCCTTCCTGTCGCGCCTTAGTCTTCTTTCTTTTGTTTTCCTGTCTTGTTACTTTTGAACAATGTTTGGTTAAGTCTGCACAATTCCACCCACTGGGTGTATTCAAACTCAAGTCTGTTGCCAGCCTGCGGGCGGCTTTATGTATATAAGTTATGCAATCGGTCTTTCCTTGTACTTTCGCTTTTTTGTCCTTCTGCTTTTTTCCTTTGCCGCCCTCCCTTGGTTGCCGCCTCCCCAGTCAAACAGTTGCTCTGCAATCTGTAGCCGGGGAGTGCCTGGCCGATTGGGGAGGGGGAAGTACTTTTAGCTTTGCCGGACTTAAGCTAAGTTTTTTAGGAAGCCGGCCAGCCGGCTGCTTTGACAGCCGGCAGGCATGTTTGGAGGCCGTCTCTTTGCTATATAGGTTAGTTGTTCCTTAGCCGTTTTTCGTGTGGGCGTCCTTTCTGTCTTCTCTCTTGCTAGTCGGACAGTCAGTTCTTTGAGCTGCGACTTTCAACAAGAGAGGACTTGGGAGCCGGCGCACTACTTTGCTGACTTCGGGAAGAACTTTGAATATAGCTCAAGGTGGCCAGTCCCTGGGCCGACTAGTCGGACCCGGTGCCGGACAAGAATGCGAAATGTAATAATACATTCATGGATATGACACTCGTCATTCGTAGATAAATAAAAAGGCAGTCCCCGAGTACTGTTCGGGGGGCCTGTTGGTTTGTACTTAATACAAAAAGGGGAACGTGATACATACTGCTTTTCAGCTGTAAAATCATCTTAGGAGGTTTGCGTTCCATGGTCGCTCCGACTCCTTGCCGGAGTCGTCTCTCTTGCATGCTCTTGGCTTTTGCGCGTCGATCAAGTAGTAGGAGTCGTTGCCGAGTGCCTTGCTGACGACGAAGGGGCCTTCCCAAGGGGCCGAGAGCTTGTGCTGGCCGGCTGTTCGCTGGATCAGCCGGAGCACAAGGACGCCCTCTTGGAAGGATCTTGGCTTGACCTTGCGGTTGTAGTAGCGGCGCAGGCCTTGCTGGTAGATGGCGGACCGGCTGAGGGCTAACAGCTGGCCTTCTTCCAGTAGGTCGACGCCGTCTTCTCTTGCTTCTTTGGCTTCCTCCTCCGTGTACATGGTGATCCGAGGCGAGTCGAACTCGATGTCTGTTGGGATGACAGCCTCGGCACCGTACACAAGGAAGAATGGAGTGAAGCCGGTTGACTTGTTGGGTGTAGTGCGCAGACTCCAGAGGACAGCCGGCAGCTCTTCGAGCCAACAGCCGGCCGATCGCTCCAGTGGTACAACCAGTCGGGGCTTGATGCCGGAGAGGATAAGTCCATTTGCTCGCTCGACCTGGCCGTTTGACTGCGGGTGGGCAACGGACGCTAAGTCCAGTCGGATGCCCTGCATCGCGCAGAAACGTGCCAGTGCGCCTTTGGCGAAGTTCGTGCCGTTGTCGGTGATGATGCTGTGCGGCATGCCGTACCGAGTAGTGATGTCGGTGATGAATGTCACGGCAGTCGGCCCGTTCAGCTTCTTAATTGGCTTGGCTTCAATCCACTTTGTGAACTTGTCCACCGCAACGAGTAGATGTGTCAAGCCACCGCGGGCTGTCTTGAAAGGGCCCACCATGTCCAGTCCCCAGACGGCAAAAGGCCAGGTGAGGGGAATGGTCTTGAGGGCAGAAGTCGGCAGGTGTTGTTTGGAACTGAAGACTTGACATCCTCTGCAGCTCTTGACTATTTCTTTAGCATCCTCCAAGGCAGTCGCCCAGAAGAACCCATGGCGGAAAGCCTTGGCCACGAGGGATCTTGAGGCGGCGTGATGGCCGCATTCGCCTTGGTGGATGTCTTTGAGGATTGCCACTCCTTTTTCTGGCTCGACGCAACGCTGGAAGACTCCAGTGACGCTGCGCTTCACGAGCTCCCTGTTGATTATTGTGTATGCTGCGGCTCGTCGTTGCACTAGTCTTGCTGCGATCTCATCAGCCGGCAGCTCTCTGCTGACTAGGAACTTGAGGATGGGCTGGGCCCATGAGGGAGCTGTGACTTCTTCTGCTATTAATGTGGCCACCATGACTCGGGTGGGTGGGTTGGGTGTTGCATTGGGGTCGACCACTGCTTCTTGTGTCGTTGCAGTCCCCGGGCCGACTGCTGCAGTCCCCGGGCCGGATTCTGAAATCCCTGGGCCGGGTGCGACTACGTCAGTCCCCGGGGTAGTCGTCGAAGTCCCCGTGCCGCCTGCGGGATTTCTTGAGCCGGATCCGGCTGTTTCTAGCGCAGGCGGTACGAAGATGGAATCCGACTCTGGAGACGGCTTGATGGACGGCTTGAGAAGGCGCTGGAGGGAGACGCCAGTCGGTATGGCTTGTCAGGTGGAGCCGATCCGTGCTAGGGCATCTGCTTGGTCGTTGTCGGCCCTTGGCACGTGAAGGAACTCACACCCTTCGAAGTATTCGCTCATCTGCTGGACGAGGAAACGGTAGCTCGCCATGTTCGCGTCCTTGGCGTCCCAGTCGCCAGATGATTGCTGGACCACCAAGTCTGAGTCGCCGTAGCACAGGATCCGGCGTATGCCGAGTTCTTTGGCTAGCCGGAGCCCATGTACGAGCGCCTCGTACTCGGCCACGTTGTTGGAGGCGGCGAAGTGGATCTGCAGCTTGTACTTGAGCTTGTCGCCTTTGGGAGAGGTGAGGACGATGCCGGCTCCCAAGCCGGTGCGCATCTTGGACCCGTCAAAGTGCATCCGCCAATGGGTAGAGTCAGGAGCCGGCGGTAAGTACTGGGTCTCGGCCCAGTCGACGAGGAAGTCGGCCAATGCTTGCGACTTGATGGCGGTGCGGGGTTGATAGAAAATCGTGTAGGGCGCCAAGGCAATGGCCCATTTGGCCACCCGGCCGGATGCGTCCCGGCTGCCTATGATCTCGGCGAGCGGGGCAGTGCACACGACCGTGATGGGGTGCTCTTGGAAGTAGGGCTTCAATTTCTTGGCAGCGAAGTACACCCCATAGCACATCTTCTGGTAGTGCGGGTAGTTTTGCTTTGAGCTGGACAGTACTTCGCTGAGATAGTAGACCGGCCTCTGGACCAGCTGGGCTCGGCCTTCCTCCGGGCGCTGGACCACAACAACAGTGCTGACGACTCGGCTTGTCGTGGCGATGTAGAGGAGCATGGGCTCCTTCTCCGTCGGCGCAGCCAGGATAGGCGGAGTGGTCAACATTTTCTTCAACTCATGGAAGGCTTGGTCGGCTTGATCATTCCACTCAAAGTGAGTGGACTTCTTCATGAGTCGGTACAGGGGGAGAGCCTTCCCTCCTAGTCAGCTGATAAAACGGTTCAGGGAGGCTAAGCAGCCAGTGAACTTCTGCACATCTCGCAGCTTGGTGGGAATCTCCATCCTCTCGATGGCCTTGATCTTGACAGGGTTGCACCCAATGCCGCGTTCGGAGACCAGGAAGCCTAGCAGCTGGCCGGCTGGCACTCCGAACACGCACTTCTCGGGGTTAAGCTTGATCTGGAATCGGCGCAAGTTGGCAAATGTTTCTTTCAGGTCTTCCAACAAGGTACCGCGCTTCTCTGTCTTCACCACAATGTCGTCTACGTAGACGTGGGCATTTCTGCCGAGTTGTTTCAAGAGACATTTGTGCATGCAACGCTGAAAAGTGGCACCGGCGTTTCTCAAGCCGAATGTCATTGTCAGGTAGCAGAAAGCTCCAAAGGGTGTGATGAAGGCAGTCTTCAGGCGGTCAGCCGGGTCCAACTTGATCTGATGATACCCTGAGTATGCATCCAAAAAACTTAACAGCTCGCATCCGGCTGTGGAGTCTATCACTTGGTCAATCCGTGGCAAAGCAAACGGATCCTTTGGGCAGGCCTTGTTCAAACTCGTGTAGTCTATACACATGCGCCACTTGTTATTCTTCTTCAAAACCAGAACTGGGTTGGCAAGCCATTCTGGAAAGAACACTTCCATGATGAAGCCGGCTGCAAGGAGCTGGGCTATCTCTTCTCCCACGATTCTTCGCTTCTCTTCTGATAGTCGGCGGAGGGGTTGCTTGACTGGCTTCGCATCAGCTCGGACATGTAATTTGTGCTCGGCGAAATCCTTCGGGACACCCGGCATGTCCTTTGGGGACCATGCAAAGATGTCTCGATTCTCACGGAGGAAGTCGACGAGCTCGCCTTCCTATTTACTGTCCAAGTTCGCCCCAATCACGGCGAACCTCTCCGGGTGCTCCGGGTCTAGAGGTATCTTCTTTGTCTCTTTTGCAGGCTGGAAGGAGCCCTGCGCATCACAATCCTTGGGGTTGGGGGACAAGGCCGGCTGCTTGCCGGCCATGGCCACAACCCGCTCCAACATCTTCTTCTCTTCGGCCACCACGAGGGACTCGGCCAGCCGGCTGCTGGCCATGGCACACTCGATGGACTTCTTGTAGTCGCCGGCTACCGTGATGATCCCCTTCGAGCTCGGCATCTTCATCTTCAGGTAGGCGTAGTGGGGCACGGCCATGAACTTGGCCAACGCAGGTCGGCCAATCAGTGCATGATAGGGGCTCTCCAAATCCACCACCTCGAACCATATTGCTTCCGGCGAAAGTGATCTTTGTCTCTGAAGAGAACATCCATTTTGATCTTGCCGATTGGAGAGCAAGATAGGCCGGGTACGATACCATGGAAGACGGTGCGGCTCGGCATGAGCTGCTTTGCTTTGATGTTCAGCTTGTCCATGGTATCGCGGTACAGTATGTTGATACTGCTTCCGCCGTCTATCAGGACGCGGGAAAATCTGGCAGCTCGCCTCTCTGTCGCAAGGGTGACGTCCAAGACCATAGCATAGGAGCCAGGCGAAGGCATCACCTCTGGGTGGTCGGCCTGGCTCCAGCTGATGGGCTTTTCCGACCAGTGCATGAACTCGGCGGTGCTAGAGGCGACTGCGTTTACTTCTTGGTGCTGCCGGCGTCGGCTGCGCTTGTCGTCGACTTGACTTGTGAAGACGACGTAAGCGTCGTGCGCTTCGGGGAACTCGTCTTGGATGGCGCCGACTGCCGGTCGGGCCGCCGGCTGCTGGGGAGCTGGAGGCGGCGGGCCGGGAGGCGGAGGCGGCACCATCCCTTCGCCCTTGGTGATGCGGGTGAGCCAGTGGCATTTCCGTGTTGTATGGTTGGACGGCTTCGCGCCGCTGTGGAACTTGCAGGGAGCATCGAGTGCTTGTTCGTAGGAGAAGGACGACTGCCAGGGCGGCCGGCCACCCTTCTTCTTGGGAGCGGGCCGCTCTTCGGGCTGCTCGTCTTCAATTGTGGCCACCTGCCGACTGGAGGAAGTCGGCATGGGGCCCTTGCGCTTGTGGTCGTTCTGGTAGGGGCACCAGTTAGGGTCGCCAGCCGGCGTCTTGGGAGCCGGAGCAATTACTTTCCCCGAGGCGTCTACTCGGAGCTCGGTCTTCATGGAGGAGTCCGCAGTGGCGTACTTGTCAGCAATGACTAGTAGCTCGTCGAGGGTAGCCGGCTCGTCGCAGAGGAGTCGGTGCTTGAGGAGGGTGCCCTCTCGGCACCCGGCAGTGAAGTACTCGATGGCCTGGACCTCGTGCACTCCTTCGCAGGAGTTGCGGAGCTCGGCCCATCGCGTGAGGTAGTCGCGGGTCGACTCGTTAGGCCCCTGGACGCAGAGGGAGAGCTGGCGAGGCTTGGGAGGCCGCTTGTAGGTGCTGGTGAAGTTGCGGACGAAAACTTCGGTGAAGTCCAGCCAGCTGTTGATGCTGTAGGGCTTGAGGCTGTTGAGCCATGTGCGCGCCATGCCTTGCAGCATCAAGGGGACGTACTTCACGGCGACGCGCCGATTGCCGTTGGCGATGCTGACGGCTGTGGAGTAGTCGATGAGCCAATCTTCTGGCTTCACCGAGCCGTTGTACTTGGGTGTGTCTCTGGGGAGCGAGAACCCCTTGGGGAAGGGCTCGTCGCGGATGCGGCGGCCAAAGCATGGCGGGCCGACATCGTCTTCTTCTTCTAGCGCCAAGGATCGAGCAAGGCGGTCGATCCTGTGGCGGGCGTCGTTTTCGCCGACTCCTTCTCGGCGGCCGAGTCGGTCGCCAAGAGTCGGATGGGTGACAGGCGGTGGAGTGAGGCGTCTTTCTCTTCGAGGCGGGGGAGGAGGCAGGTTTCCCTGGTGCTCTACAGCTCGAGGGCGGCCATCCGCGTCGCGCTCGATGGTAATGCGAGTCCGGCTGCGGCTGGCAGCCAGCTCCTTGTCTTTCTTCTGGCGCGCGCCGCTCCCAGTCGGCGAGCGGGACGTCGCGGCGTGCTCCCGGCGCGGGGGATGGCTATCAGCTCGGGCGCCGGCTTCGTGGCGTTCTGCAGCCGCGTCGATCAGCTGCTGGATCCATCTTGTCATGTAGGGGAGCTCGTCGGCTCCCAGCCCATTGAGCTCCTCTGCAGCCGCCTGAGCGGCTCGCAGATTCTCGAGCGGGGTGGCGTAGACGGGGCGATCTGCGCCTAGCATGCTGGCAACGGCTGCGCCGCGCTTCTGGACGAAGCCGGCTCGGCTTGGGCCGCTAGGCGGCGACGTCCCGAAGGCGGCGCGGTCGACTTCGCGCTGGTGGGCCTCGGTGAGGCGTCTCATCGAGGCTATCTTCTTTCCCTCCGGGATGAGGGCAAGGCGGCGTGCCTCCAGGGTCTCGGCGTCGGCGTCGGCCGGGATGGGGACGGAGAGGTCGTGCATCGCCGCTTGCTGAGCGTCGCGGGCGTTCTCGCCCGAGTTGGAGACGTGGCTGATGACCAGCACTTCGGTGACAGCGTTGCTGCCGCTGTCAGCTCGAGGGAGGGGGTCATCGAAGACCACCACGTCGGAGGGGTAGGCGTCGAGCGACGCGGTGTCGGAGTCGATGAGCATCGGGCCGGTGGAGCCGACCGACTCCATGTCCGCAGCGGGCTCGCTGGAGACGTGAAGTTGGTCGAGGAGGCTGACGAGGCGGCTCTCGGGGTAGTCGGTGCCTGCGTCGGACGCAGGCTCGTCGGAGATGCGAGTCTCGCCGAGCAGATCAGCGAGGCGGCTCGCTGCGCAGGCATCGTCGACGCCTTGCAGCACGTCGAGGCAAACGCCATCGGGCGCAGCAGGCTGGCTGCGCTCGCGGGGGAGGAAGAGGGTTCCCGTCCAGAACAGGTCTTCGGACGACGGTGCACCTGGCCCCACGGTGGGCGCCAAATGTCGGGTGGTTGGTGCGACATATGCCAAGGGATGGCTTATCATTGTGGGAGCCAATAAAACGTCGCCGGTGCCCGGAAACGGGATGAGGCGAAGACATGCACGCCGGCGAATCTTACCCAGGTTCGTGGCTCTCCAAGGAGATAACACCCCTAGTCCTGCTCTGCGGGGTCTCCGCATGATCACTAGATCGATAAAGGGTAGCTACAATCGCTCCTAGAGCTGTTGAGATCAAGGGAGAAGAAGAACAAGGCTAGCTCTTGCTTCTCTCTATCTATGGTGTGTGTGCTATGCGTGGGTGTTAACCTAGAAGCCAACCCTTTGCATGGGTGCTCCGGGGGGTTTATATAGGCCTACCCCCCGGGGGTACAATGGTAATCCAACTGGGAACTGGTCCCAGCCGTCAGTGTCTACGCTCGCCGGCTTCTCCGCCGGCTGCTGGGTCCCGCCGGCTAGTGGGTCCCGCCGGCTGCCGGCTACTTGGTCGACAGGCCGGTCCCACCGCCTAGGGTTTTGTCGGCGGCTGCTTACTGTAGCCGCGCCTCTGATGATGAGGGCTTTGTCGAGGTGAGCATGGCTACAGTGGGCCGCCTCGGGGGCTATCACTGTAGCCTCACCTCGTCTTGTCTCCTTAATGAGGCTCCTGCTTCGAGGAAGGGAATAGCCGGCTTCTGGAGGCCGGCTATACTCTTGGCCGACTAGGAAAAGCCGGGCCCCCTTCACGCCTCTCTCTGGCTGAAGGGGCCCGCAGTCCTTGGGCCGTACAGGAGTGGGTCGTGGATGACGTCGAGGCTAGCGTGGCTTCAGTGCCGAGCCGCACGGGAGACGTCCCTCCCGTACGGCCTCCTGTAGCCATGCCCGCCTCGGGCTTCGGGGGTCATGGGCCGCACTGTGGCCACACCCCGTCACGTCGCCATTATGGAGGGGTGGTTGTAGGAGCCGGCGTCCTTCCTGGTCGGCTTCTTGGAGTCGGCCACCCCGTTGTCGTCCTGGGGAGGAATCGGCGAGGCTGGGTCGCCTTCCGGGAGTCGGCTTTAGTGGTAGCCGGCCAGGGAAGGCGGCCCAAATGCTTGGAGTGCTTGAAGGCCCAAAGGCCTGATAAATCTGCCGAAGAGCCAGGGGTAGTCGGTATGGCTACCCGTGGCCATTTACTCCGACACTTGGCTTCCCAGCGTAAACCGGTTCCACCCAATGTTTTCCTGGATGTGCTGCATAATCCATCCGTCAAGCTCCCTGGTGAAGAGGATTTGGTTGTTCCTGATCCGGAAGCTCAGTTGGTGGCGGCTCTTCATGTTATCCCGGATTGGACGGTTCCATATTTGGCGTATATGAACCGGGGCGAGTTACGAGAAGATGAAACTTTGGCCAGGCAGATAATCCGGCGGTCCAAGTCCATGACTATTATCAATGGAGAGTTACATCATTGCAGTGTGACAGGGGTGTTTCAACGCTGCGTGTCTCCTGAAGAAGGCTGCGAAATTTTGCGTGAGATCCACGAAGGAGATTGTGGTCACCACGCCGGTTCAAAATCTCTGGTAGCCAAGGCGTTTCTTCACGGTTTCTATTGCTTGACGGCTCATGCTGATGCCGAGGACTTGGTCAAAAGGTGTGATGGATGTCAAAAATTCTCACGACGCGCTCATGTACCGGTTCAGGAATTGAGGATGATTCCAATCACTTGGCCGTTTGCAACTTGGGGGCTGGATATGGTTGGACCCTTAAGAGATCCAAGGACAAGAAGACCCACCTTTTGGTGGCGGTTGATAAGTTCACGAAGTGGGTGGAGGCAGAGCCAGTTAGTAAGTGTGATGCGGCCACGGCGGTTCAATTCATCAAAAAGGTGATTTTCTGGTTTGGCTTTCCGCACAACATTATAACAGATAATGGTACCAATCTGTCAAAAGGTGCCATGAAGAAGTTCTGTCAATGTGAGCACATCCGGCTTGACGTATCATCAGTGGCTCACCCCCAGTCCAATGGTCAAGCGGAGAGGGCCAATCAAGAGATCTTGAGAGGCATCAAACCCCGGCTTATGGTTCCTTTGCAACGGACGCCGGGTTGTTGGGTAGAGGAGTTACCTTCTGTGTTATGGAGCATCAATACCACATACCACACCCAACAGATCGACGGGTTACACGCCTTTTATCATGGTTTATGGAGCGGAGGCGGTTCTCCCTAGTGACATCCGTCATGACTCACCTCGTGTAGCAGCGTATGTTGAAGTTGACAATGAGAAGGCATGACAAGAAGCACTTGACCTATTAGATGGGGAGCGTGACATTGCAGCAGCCCGTTCGGCGATTTATCAGCAAGATTTGCGGCGTTATCACAGCCGCCGGGTTAGAACCAGAACTTTTCAAGAAGGCGATCTAGTGCTCCGACTCATCCAGGATCAGACGGATATGCACAAGTTATCCCCACCTTGGGAAGGACCTTTTGGGGTCAGCAAGAATCTGCACAACGGGTCATACTACCTTATAGATGTTCGAGAGCGCAAAGACTCACGTAAATCAGAGGAGGAGACCCACCGGCCGTGGAATATTGCTTATCTTCAACCTTACTATACTTGAGTCACAGGCTCTGCTCATGTACATAGTTATGACAATGTATATATTATGATTAATATAATAAACCACAGCCTCAGCTAAAGCGGGGTATCTGTTGTTTTTCTTATATCATGTGTGGTTACATGGGGGCTTCTGTTCATAAAGCGGCGTTCGGTTTACCCCTTGATTCAGCTTATTAAAGCTTTATATAAAAATCACTTGGGGGCTTGGTTGCATTTGAACCATAGCTACACCACTTGATCGGTGCAATGCCACAATATCACTTGGGGGCTTGGTCGTATTCGAACCATAGTCACACCTCTTGATCGGCTCAAAGCCAAATTACTCCGGGGCCAAAGAGAGTGTTGCAAAACAACAACTCAAACATAGGCAGCCACTGAGCACAGCTCAAAATGTTACTTGGGGATTCTTTGCTGCCGCAATGAACAAAGAATCTACACTTGTAATAGGCTATCAAGCCACGACTTGGAAGCCTGGTGTATACACCTAAAACCCCGGGTTAGCCTGCCTTCTTAAGTAAGTCACTCCGCCCAGGTAAACCTGGTATGACCCGTCGAACTTTTACAAGTTACTCTGATAAGACCCTGAACTTGTCAAGTTAAAACGACGATTGGTTAAGGATTGAGGACCATCTTAAAAGGCTTTGTAAAATGGTTTAACTCAGTGGCCTGGCAGCCCATGAAAAGCCTCGAATTTGGGGCCTGGCAGCCCGTGAAAAGCCTCGACTACAAGTTTTCATTTGCTTTTTGCCATGTTTTTCTCTCTTTTGACAAGGCTTATGATGTTTTTGATAAACCGGTGTTCATCAACCCGGCTAGTCTGTCAACTACAAGTTGTCAGTACGTAATCACTTATAACCCGGAGTTTCTTAACCCGGTCTGGTTTCGGCTCTAAGTCGCCAGCATTGAATAAACTGGTGTTTACCACAACCTGGCACGGGTTTCTCATAAACCGGCACGGGATGAAAGGATTTAACATTACTCAAGATTGGGGTTATCACCCTGACTGCCAACGTTGGTCAGCCAACGTTGTGATTCAAGGTCACATGTATCAATTATTTTCATATTTGATTATCTTTTTACAGCCTTGGTTATAAACCCTGGCTATATATCTGGGCATCATGACCCGTCCGGCGGTAAACCGCCAGGACACTATCAACTTCTTGTGTGCAGGAATAGATCGCTGCGGATTATGAACATAATATGTCTTAAGAATGGCGGATTAACAAGTATCAGGCACAAATAAATATGCACGAAGGCATAATAGACCAAGTGTTTTAACTAGCCTATTACAAGGTGTTTCAGTGCCCAAAAGGATAATTGTTTCTCAATAAGCATTGCAGCACGTGGAAGACTAAACCGGCCTCCGGATCATGATTCGTCTCCAGCTTGACCTGACGGCTGCGGATCATCTTGCATCGGTTCATCCTCTTCGTCTCTACCCAGCGGCTGGAAGTCAATAGTTGTCCAGTCGATCCCAGTTAGGACTTGGAACATAGCTTCATCCCTTATAAGGGTGGACGGTTCAATGTCAGGGGCATAAGTGTGCTTACGAATTGGCGGGATGAGATTCTGAACCTCAGGAGTCGGGGCGGCAACCCGTTTGTTATGGACATCATAACTCGCCTGATAATGAGAAAGATCGGCTTCTTCAGCTAATTGGCAAGCCAGCGGACGTACTTCCCGGTTTATTGCTCGGAGGTCATCATTCCTGAATTCTGATCCGTCTTCTTTTAAGCTCGGATAGCCTTTGCTGACATCCTCCGGATCAAGGTCAGGCACCCATGCCTTTGCCCGGGTTAGTGCGGTCAGAGCACCAGCCCTTGCAGCAGATCTCTTTAATTCTTCTACCCGGGCAGGCAGCATAGACAGCCTTTCTAAGGTATCCTTGATTAACGTTGGGGCGGTTTATTGTGAGAAGCGGTGCAGATGATTCGTTGCGCGCCGGTATACAACTGCTCTATCAGAGTATAGGCAGCCTTCAGCTTCTTCTGTACATCAGAGCCCAGATGACTAATGCGAGTTCCTGCATCATTACAAATGTCAGTAAATCGGCAACACATGGGAAGATATGTTGAAAGTGTAAAGCAAGGATGTTTACCGAACACAGCATCAGTCATGGCATGTATCTGCCGCTTTACGCCAGTCAGCTCATCTACCACCGGTTTAAGAGCTGCTTCTGCGTCCTCGGCTCTTTTTTGCAAAGTGGATTTTTCTGTTTCCCAGTCCACCCGCTCCTTGTTGAAGCTCTCTTTCAGTTTCTCCATAGCGTCTAAAGCGCTGGTCAACTCTTCCTTGGCCTTGGAGGTTCCAGCTTGCTGGGATTTGATGTTTTCTTGCAGATCAGCGGTTTGAGCTTCCTTTTCGCTCAGCTCAGCCTATAACAGACAGAAGTATAATGTGTGGGTAATACATGTTTGAAGTACCAAGCACATAACAAGTTATGCACCTGATACATGGGGGCTAATGCATATTTCCTTGTTCTTGGAAATTTCTACAAGTCCCAAGCACAATACAAGTATTACTCTTGGCACTTGGGGACTAATGTATGTTTGCTCAAAGTACTGATCTGGGAAGTCTTTTAAAAAGTACCGGTTCATCTTTACAAAGTTAAACCGGCCCTTGGGGGCTATACCAGTGAAAGATATAGTATTGCAATTCTACAATACTGGTTCATCTTAAAGAGATAACCCGGTCCCTGGAGGCTAAGCATGAAAAGTTAAGTTATTGCTAAGTCCCGGTTTAGATTGATATCATAAACCGTCACTTGGGGGCTACTGGAGTTGATATTTGGAATTAAAAAGTGAAACAGATGTAGAGTGGAGTATTAGTTACCTCGTATCGCTCTTTCATCAAGTTTACCAAACCGGCTTCATAGTCGCGACTGGTGTACAGACGGTTCAAGAAGCCAGAGTGAATATCTTGAGCATTGAGATGGGCATAGCTTGACAAGTTGGGCGTTCCATTTGCCTTTGCCGATAGCAGAAAGCTCATCTTTGGCGCTATGTTTAGATAAAGCGACCGGATTGCCAGGAGTGGTGTGGCTGACGCCGGTAATCATAACATCATCCTCTTTATCTTCAGCAGCCTTCACAGGAGTTGGCGGTTTGTCAGTAGCCTTAGCTGGACTGGACGATTTATGATCAGGTCGGACCGGGCTAGTCGGTTTGTCAGCATGGTTGTGGTGTCAATGTCTACTTGTTGAGCAAACAAGTCATGATCTTGAGGCGGCGGATCATTAAGCATGGCATCAGCATCGGTTTCTTCCGGATCTGGAGTCTTTTCCGGTTCAACAACCACATTATCGTCAGTCGGTTTATTCAACCGTGCCTTCTTGCTGGGTCTAGGCTTGGCACTGTGAAAAATAAGCATAAAGGTCAGTACAATATGCAAAAACAACACATCAAGGATAAAATCAAGTGTGTGGCTTACCCAGGAACTGTCTTGAGGGGTGGAAGCTTTGTGGCCGATGGCTCGCCAGAAGATGAGTGGGAAGTGCCCTGATAATTTGAATCAGATGGATTAAGAGGCTGTCGGAAACAACCCGCCTTGGGGCAAAAAGTGTCAAGAGTATGAGAGAACTCTGATCGATGTTTCCGAACCGGAGTGTTCGGTAAACCGGCTGAGGTAACTACCTGGCCACTATGCCGGGTTGTGCGGCGGGCCTCGTGCTGCTGCTTCTTCAAAAGAAAGTTTGGGTCCAAATGAGCAAGGGGGTGAGAAAATTTTACTTTCTAGTTTGCTTGACGGATTGTCTGAGCTGGCAGAGGATCTGAACCGGAGGAAAGAATAATTACCTCTGCATCCTCAGCTTGGCTGCCTTCAGCGTCATCCTGATAATAGTCATTGTCAATGAGGTGTATGAAAAATGAACCAAGGGAGTCAAGTTCTACCTCTGAGTCCGGATTATCCAAGTCAGCGTCAGCATTTGGTTCAGAAGACGCAGTCGTCCTCTTCTTGGCAGGTTTTTTGATAACCTTGGTCTTCGGGCGAAGCGGATTTGCCGGTTTGTCTTGTGGTTTTGCCGGTTTATCCTGTGGCTTTTTCTTCCAGAACGGATCATCACCCTGGCAAAGATAAACAATATTTTGAGAGAATGTTTTAAAAGATTAAGCTGAAAACAAAGAAGTCATATGATTCTTACAGCTGGCGGTTTGTTGGAGGTGCAGAAAGGACTTAATCTGGTCTGGCCGCAGACGGCCTCCGGTTCATTCAACATTTTCTTGACAGCCTCTGTAACTTCAGCCTCTGTTAGCTGAATATTGATATGTCATTGAGGATCGGTCAAGCTCCCTGTGTATTCACACATCAAACCGGGGCACCGGCTCAAGGGCAGAATGCTCCAGCTTATCCAACAACGAGCAAAGTCAACACCTGTTAAACCGTTCGCCATGAAGGCTCTAAGCTTTGACAGTTGTGGGGCATAGTTGGCCCTTTCCTTTGCAGTTAACCTCTGAGGAAAGGGATGTGTATTGCTAAGACGGTGAGGGCGGTAACCTGGCAAAGGGTTTTCGTCAGTTGGAGATGTGTCTTTGCAATAAAACCAAGTCTGGTTCCACTCCTTGGGGTGACTGTGAAGCTTGGCGTGAGGGAAGCTGACTTCCTTCCTTTTTTGAACTGCCATTCCGCCAAGTTCAGTATTGGGTCCATCTGTGAACTTTGTGCGATGGTTTAAGTGGAAGAAATCCCTAAACAATTCAATGTGGGTTCCTCTTGGAGATAAGCCTCACAAAAGACTTGGAAATGGCAGATGTTGGACATAGAGTTTGGACCGATGTCCTGAGGGTGAAGCTGGAAACTGGCAAGCACATCTCAGAAGAATTTTGAACCGGGAGGGCTAAAGCCTCGACCCAGATGGTCAACAAAAACAACTACTTCTTCGTCTTTGGGTTCAGGAGGATTTTCCGTACCAGGGGCCCTCCAGTGAATGACCTCTTTCTTGGCTAAAGCGCCAGTTGCGACACATCTGTTTAACTAATCTTCAGTGACCCGAGAAGGAACCCAGTTGCATTCATAGACTTGCTTGGCCATTTCAATGGGAAGCTGAAACATGATTATTGCCGGTTTAGGATTCACAAGGGATAACTATAAAGCGGTGCAAGGATATATGCATGTTGTTAAACCGGAGTTTGTTATTGGTAAACCGGATTCTGACAATGGAAAAAGTGCAAAGATAAAAGCATCGGCGGTTCAACAGGGGACTAATGGTACCTACCGGATCATCATTTTTCTATGAGATTAAACCGCCTAATCTGGTACTGAAGATACAGATCTAAGATGTATAAGTGAAGGAAAAACAAGTTTCACAACCTGGCATAGTAATTTCAGATCTATCGTGCGTTGGAAAATCAAAATATATTCTGACCTAATTTCAAGTGCTCGAACAGTTCAGCAAGTTCAGATGAGTTTTGTATAAAGAAGATGCCCTAATGAGGAAAAAGGAGTTTAAACTACAAGGGCACTAAAAAATATCAGATCTAACTCGCCATTGGTACTACTGAAGAAGAACAAGGAAGAACAGCTTCGAGAACTTCGAAGAACTCCGATGAGTACAAACCCTAATGGTAAGATCTAGGGTGGAAGGAGAGAAGGCTTACCAATGACAGAGGAACAGCGGAGAGACGCCGCGGCTTTCTGGTACCAACAGGTTGATGCAGCGGCTGTTGTTGAGGCAGATGCGAAGAACGACGGCGGCGGTAGAGCTCGAAGGTTCGGTCGGCGCGAGGAAGAAGACGATGCAAAGAGGCACGGGGGGGGGGGGGATGGAAAGGACCCCCTGGCCCTATTTATAAAAGCAAAGGGATAAGTGACAGGCGCGAAAATCAAGGAGCCCAAAATTTAGATATGAGGCGGAGCTGTCGCCTTGATTGCCGGAGGCTCATTAATAAAGGTGGGTTATGTGCAGTTTTTAATAACAGATGATGTCATGGCGAGTTATCATGGTCCGGGAAAGTGACGTCACGGTGGTTTACAAGACTTATGTGAAGATGCCGAAGAAGAATTTTTCTCAAAGTGTTGGAGATTGACATGAACCAGTTCAAATCAATCTGGGCCTAATGCTGGGGATATTACTACTGGGCGTAAACCGGCCAGGAAAGGCCGGGTTATCCCTATAGTGAGTCATTATGTTTGAAGACCATGAAGACAAAGATGATGACGCTTTATGAAGGCCCAGGGCCCAAAGGCGGATTAAGGCCTGTAGTCATAAACCGACCTTGATATGTAAGCTTGTATTATAAGGCAGAAATAAGTAGAGACCGGGCCGGACACGTTTATGAGCCGGCCTCGGAACCCTGTAAACCGACGGGCGTCAACCCATGTATATAAGGGGACAACCCGGCGGCGGTTTAAGGACAACAGACAACAACTCGAGACTCAGGCAAAGCGTATTCGCTCCCTGGTCATCGAAACCCTAGCAATTCCACAACAACTGGATTAGGCTTTTACCTTCACCGCAAGGGGCCGAACCAGTATAAACTCTCTGCGTCCCTTGTCCGCTTTAACCCCTTTAAGCTAACCCGTTGTGATGGCTCCATGACTAAGTCCCTTCACGAGGACATCTGTCGTGACAAAACCATGATAGGTCCAGTTAACAGCCATCGATCGATCGCTCGGGTTCAGTAATGCGTAGCCTGCAGTGCAATCGCTCGGGTTCAGTTAGAGCCCAACGCCTCGCACCCACGCGCGTGCGTGTACGAGAGAAACGCGCATCGCTCAGCCCCGACCACCCACCCTAACCGGGAACACCCCGATATTTTCCTCGCCCTCGCTTCGACCACAGTTTTTCCGTCATGGACGGCCCAAAGAATGTCATGCAGCTGCGTCTCTGGCCCGCCCAGGACGAAAAGCCCATTTTCTGTCATGATTTTTTGTCATAGAAGTAGGACCCCACCACATCTATGATGATACCGGGTTTTGTCACAATTATCGTCATAGAAGTGTCATAAGTATGACAGAAAAAAATTTCGTTCGGCCCAAAATGTCACGGATGTGTCTTTTTTTGTACTGTTTGCCAATTTCTGGTGCCGTTACCCGAAAGGGATTCACAACCCCTTTAATACGTCGTGTTGCGAGTATTTGTTATTTGTGTGCAGGTGTTGTTTATGTAGTTTTGCTTGGTTCTCCTACTGTTTCGATAACCTTGGTCTCATCACTGAGGGAAATACCTATCATCACTGTGCTGCATCATCCCTTCCTCTTTGGGGCAATACCGACGTAGTTCTAGCAGACATGAGCATCATAATCACTTGACTCAGCTGGAGTTAATCTTCCAGATGATAGTGTTATTGACAGAGTTCTCCAATCACTACCACCAAGCTACAAAAGGCTTCGTGATGAACTATAATATGCAAGGGATGGATAAGATAATTCCCGAGCTCTTCGCAATGCTCAAAGCTGCGGAGGTAGAAATCAAGAAGGAGCATCAAGTGTTGATGGTTAACAAGACCACTAGTTTCAAGAAAAAGGGCAAAGGAAAGAAGGGGAACTTCAAGAAGATTGGCAAGCAAGTTACCACTCCGGGGAAGAAACCCATATCTGGACCTAAGCCTGAAACTGAGTGCTTCTACTACAAAGGAACTGGTCACTGGAAGTGGAACTGCCCCAAGTATTTGGCGGAGAAGAAGGATGGCAAAGTGAACAAAGGTATATTTAATATACATTTTATTGATGTGTACCTTACTAATGCTCGTAGTAGCGCCTGGGTATTTGATACTGGTTCGGTTGCTCATATTTGTATCTCGAAACAGGGGCTACGGATTAAATGAAGATTGGCTAAGGACGAGGTGATGATGCGCGTTGGGAATGGTTCCAAGGTCGAAGTGATCGTCCTCGGCACGCTACCTCTACATCTACCTTCGGGATTAGTTTTAGACCTTTGGTGCCAGCGTTGAGCATGAACATTATATCTAGATCTTGTTTAGTGCGAGACGGTTATTCATTTAAATCAGAGAATAATGGTTGTTCTATTTATATGAGTAATATCTTTTATGGTCATGCACCCTTGAAGAGTGGTCTATTTTTGTTGTATCTCGATTCTGGTGATACACATATTCATAATATTGATGCCAAAAGATGCAAAGTTGATAATGATAGTGCAACATATTTGTGGCACTACCGTTTAGGTTATATTGGTATAAAGCGCATGAAGAAACTCCATGCAGATGGGCTTTTGGAATCACTTGATTATGAATCATTTGATACTTGCGAACATGCCTCATGGGCAAGATGACTAAAACTCCGTCCTCCGGAACAATGGAGCGAGCTAATGAATTATTGGAAATAATTCATGCCGATGTATGCGGTCCAATGAGTGTTGAAGCTCGCGGCGGGTATCGTTATTTTCTGACCTTCACAGATGATTTAAGAAGATATGGGTATATCTACTTGATGAAACACAAGTCTGAGACATTCGAAAAGTTCAAAGAATTTCAGAGTGAAGTGGAGAATCATCGTAATAAGAAAATAAAGTTTCTACGATCTGATCGCGAAGGCGAATATTTGAGTTACGAGTTTGTCCTTCATTTAAAACAATGTGGAATAGTTTTACAACTCATGCCACCCGGAACACCACAGCGTAATGGTGTGTCCGAACGTCGTAACCGTACTTTATTAGATATGGTGCGATCTATGATGTCTCTTACCGATTTACCACTATCGTTTTGGGGTTATGCATTAGAGACAGTTGCATTCACGTTAAATAGGGCACCGTCTAAATCCGTTAAGACAACACGGTATGAACTATGGATTGGCAAGAAATCCAAGCTGTCATTTCTTAAAGTTTGGGGTTGCGATACTTATGTGAAAAAACTTCAGCCGGATAAGCTCGAACCCAAATCAGAGAAGTGCGTCTTCATAGGATGCCCAAAAGAAACTGTTGGGTACACCTTCTACCACAGATCCGAAGGCAAGATCTTTGTTGCTAAGAATGGATCCTTTCTAGAGAAGGAGTTTTCTCTCGAAAGAAGTGAGTGGGAAGAAAGTAGAACTTGATGAGGTAATTGTACCTTCTCTCGAATTGGAAAATAGCTCATCACAGAAAACTGTTCCCGTGATGCCTACACCAACTAGAGAGGAAGCTAATGATAATGATCATGAAACTTCAGAGCAAGTTACTACTGAACCTCGTAGGTCAACCAGAGCACGTTCCGCACCAGAGTGGTAAGGTAACCCTGTTCTGGAAGTCATGTTACTAGACCATGAGGAACCTACGAACTATGAAGAAGCTATGATGAGCCCAGATTCCGATAAATGGCTTGAGGCCATGAAATCTGAGATAGGATCCATGTGAGAACAAAGTGTGGACTTTGGTTGACTTGCCCGATGATCGGCGAGCCATACAGAATAAATGGATCTTCAAGAAGAAGACTGACGCTGATGGTAATGTTACTGTCTACAAAGCTCGACTTGTCGCGAAAGATTTTCGACAAGTTCAAGGAGTTGACTACGATGAGACTTTCTCTTCCATAGCGATGCTTAAGTCTGTCCGAATCATGTTAACAATTTCCGCATTTTATGATTATGAAATCTGACAAGTGGACATCAAAACTGCATTCCTTAATGGATTTCTTAAAGAAGAGTTGTATATGATGCAACCAAAAGGTTTTGTCGATCCTAAAGGTGCTAATAAAGTGTGCAAGCTCCAGCGATCCATTTATGGACTGATGCAAGCATCTCGGAGTTGGAATATACGCTTTGATGAGGTGAACAAAGCATATGGTTTTATACAGACTTTCAGAGAAGCCTGTATTTACAAGAAAGTGAGTGGGAGCTCTATAGCATTTCTAATATTATATGTGGATGACATATTGTTGATTGGAAATGATATAGAATTTCTGGATAGCATAAAAGGATACTTGAATAAGAGTTTTTCAATGAAAGACCTCGGTGAAGCTGCTTATATATTGGGCATCAAGATCTATAGAGATAGATCAAGTAACTTAATTGGACTTTCACAAAGCACGTACCTTGATAAAGTTTTGAAGAAGTTCAAAATGGATCATTCAAAGAAAGCGTGCTTGCCTGTGTTACAAGGTGTGAAGTTGAGTCAGACTCAATGCCCGATCACTGCAGAAGATAGAGAGAAATTGAAAGTCATTCTCTATGCCTCAGCCATAGGTTCTATCATGTATGTTATGCTGTGTACCAGACCTGATGTGTGCCTTGTTATAAATCTAGCAGGGAGGTATCAAAGTAATCCAGGAGTGGATCAATGGACAGCGGCCAAGAACATCCTGAAGTACCTGAAAAGGAGTAAGGATATGTTTCTCTTTTATGGAGGTGACAAAGAGCTCGTCGTAAATGGTTACATCGATGCTAGCTTTGGCACTGATACAGATGACTCTAAGTCACAAACCAGATACGTATTTATATTGAATGGTGGAGCTGTCAGTTGGTGCAGTTCGAAGCAGAGCGTCGTGACAGGATCTACGTGTGAAGCGGAGTACATAGCTGCTTCGGAAGCAGCAAATGAGGGAGTCTGGATGAAGGAGTTCATATCCGATTTAGGTGTAATACCTAGTGCATCGGGTTCAATGAAAATCTTTTGTGACAATACTGGAGCAATTGCCTCGGCAAAGGAATCCAGATTTCACAAAAGAACCAAACACATCAAGAGACGCTTCAACTCCATCCGTGATCAAGTCAAGGAGGGAGACATAGAGATTTGCAAAATACATACGGATCTGAATGTGGCAGACCTGTTGACTAAGCCTCTTCCACGAGCAAAACATGATCAGCACCAAGACTCCATGGGTGTTAGAATCATTACAATGTAATCTAGATTATTGACCCTAGTGCAAGTGGGAGACTGAAAGAAATATGCCCTAGAGGCAATAATAAAGTTGTTATTTTGTATTTCCTTATATCATGATAAATGTTTATTATTCATGCTAGAATCTTATATCTTATATCTTATATTTACTAATTGGATGCATCATTCGAGGCTCCACGTTAATTCTCAGAAATTAAGCTTATCATCCGTCGGATCTCAAGATTAGTTATTGACAGTCGTCGAATTATCCCAGAGAGTCCTCACATACTGTCCCACCAATAGTCCAAGCGAAACGTCCATCCTTAATCTAGATGTTGGCGATGTTCCTCCTAATTGCCTTTCCTACGCGTCCACGCTGCAATCCATCTAAACAGAACCATACAATCCAGCCTCTCCCCAATCCTCCTCCTCTCCAACCTTACTATTTCTGCAATCTAAGCTGCAATCCATGTTGGACGATGAGAAGGCGGCGCATCGCAGTGTGAATCAGTCGTGCTGCCGCCGGAGGCCAGCCTGATGGCTTCCTTCTCCTCAATCTAATCGCTGCCTCATCTCCACCAATCTCTGGTGTTGAAAGTGGCTCTCCACCAATCGTGCCTCATCTCAATCCTGTGATGTTGCGTCCCCAGGATCTCACCCATTTGTTCCCCACTGGTCTCGGGTAGGTTCTCATCTCCTACAATTTTCTTTGTCCAAGATTCTAACCTTCGTTTCCTCCTGGACTCGGTGATGGTTGCATCCCAGATTCCTCTCGATAGCAGGTGAATTTGCCCTCCTCTATGCCTTTAATTTTTTCTCCTTCGTTTCCTCCTAGATCTAAGTGATGGTTGCATCCCGGATTCCTCTCCATAGCAGGTAAATCTGCCCACCTGTACGCCTTTAATTTTTTTCTATTCTTGATACTACATTGGTGGTTCAGATTTTAATCTCAAGTGACATATAGATATATGTTTGATGGGGCGTTGTGCTATGGATGCTTATATCGATGCATTTATCTTCTATTAATTATTTCATTGATGTTCCAGCTCAGCCGTTAATGTCAATGGATACGCAAAATCTTCCGCACAAATATATCATCCGAAGAACTTAATTGTTCACCCGCAAAAAAAAAGAACTTAATTGTTGGCCCACTCCTATCAATTGTGCTTTATGGTGAAACGGACCAGGCCATCAAGAATACACTCCTAGGATTTATACAGTGAGATTTTTTAAGATGAAGTTACATTCAGTTTTGTAAGAGTGCATTTTATAATGTTATGCAATACTGCGACTTTTCATAACCAATCAATCTGAAAACCATATTATGATTTTTTTTTCCATTTTACAAATACTTTGTACAGCAACACTGCCAAATACTATTTATTTGATTTTATAGGCAAGTCAATAAAGATATGAGTATTCATGTTTATAGCCTACTACAGTGAGGTAGTGCCAAGCCTTAGCTGTACTATACTAACATTAAATTTTACATAAATGTTAAATACTGAAGTTCTGGGCACTACCGCAATGGGATTTTATTGTCTCTTCCTTATGTGGAACCCTTCTCCGGAGATAACTACTCCCTGTGTTACATGGTGTGATAGATTTTAGAGAATCATGCTTGCAGCTTTATCATTCAGTAAGGTATATTTGATGGCCCCCTCTAGTAAAAAGAAAATTCCCCTGTTCCATTCCATATTCCCATTATTCGTCGAGAATTATAGGGTGCATATTTTTAGCATACTTCTCTTGCCTCCAGAATGAAATTTCTAAGAAAATTGTAATGTTGTGCCTCTTCTTAACTAGGACTGATGCATCCAGCCGAGGAATATGAGTGCTAGATTCTGAGAGGTAACAAATAGTGTTAGTTTTCAGTATGAATTCGCATAATCTTTATGGATTTTCTTTGCAATTCCATGAGTCTGTATACCCTTTTTTTTTGCCATCCGCCCATCCTTTAGGTGTTGTTATCTGTAGTCAATTGGTGAAAGAAATGGATGCGATCATTTGACATACCATGGAGTATAATTTCCACATGAGATTCTCAAAAAAAAAAATTCCACATGACATGCTTAATAGACTTTTCTACCATCTGTTAAGTGATTATTACCTAAATTACAGTAACTTCAGTTCACAACAGGTATACCTTGATGGACGTGGTGCTACGGATGCTTATATCGATGAATTTATCTTCCATTAATTGATACATTGATGTTCCAGCTCAGCCTTTAATGTCAATGGGTACACAAAAACTTCCGCATGAATATATTATCTGAAGAATCTAATTGATAGCCCGCCCCTATTGACTGTGCTTTATGGTGAAACAGATCAAGCCATCAAGAATACAGTCATAGGATTTATACAGTGAAGTTACTTTCAGATTTTTTTAAGACGTTCAATCAGTTTAGTAATACTGTGTTTATAATGTTATTGTTAACTGCAAATGATCATAATCAATCAATCCGACACCATATTAAGTTCTTTCTATTTTAAAAATACTTGGTACAGAAAATAGTGCCAAATACTATTTTTTTAATTTTATAGGCAAGACAATAAATATATGAGTATTCATGTTTATAGTCTACTATGTGAGATAGTGCCAAGCTTTAGATGTGCCATATTGACATTAAATTATACCTAAATGTTAAATATTAGAAAAAGTTTTGGGCACTACTTCAATGGAATTTTATTGTGTCTTCCTTATGTGGAACCCTTCTCCGGAGAAAATTGCTCCCTGTGTTACATCGTGTAATCGATTTCAGAGAAGCATGCCGGCAGCTTTAGTTATTCAGTAAGGTATATTTTATGGCTCCCTTTGGTAGAAAAAATCCCCTGTTCCATTAATTATAGGGTGCATATTGTTAGCGTACTTCTCTTGCCTCCAAAATACAATTTCTAAGCAAATGGAAATGTTATGATTCTTCTTAACTCAGAGTGATGCATCCAGCCAAGAAATATGAGTGCAATATCTGTAGAGGTAACAAATAGTGTTAGTTTTCAGTATGACTTCCACATAATCTATTTATGGATTTTCTTTGCAATTCCATGAGTCCATACACCATTTTTGTTGGCCTTCCGCCCATCCTTTAGGTTTTATTATCTGCAGTCAATTGGTAAAAGATATGAATGCCATCATTTGACATAGCATGGAGATTGGAGTATAATTTCCACATGACATGCTCAAGAGGCTTTTCTATCATCTATTAGGTGATTACCAAAATTAAGATAACTGCAGTTCACAACAGGTATAGTATAGTACAACTCCGATGCTCTGTATAGGGACATTAGCTAGCTGCATATATCTTCAAATACCAGTTCTTTTGGCATGCTGGAGTCTGGAGATACCACATTCATGTTCTTTGATGTGAATCCATCATCCTATATCCCCGTTTTTCTGACTTTCTCTTGCAGAAAGCCTGATAGACCAACTACGAACAAGCTTAGTGTGAGGTATATATGTACATTGCTTTGTACACATTTCGCAATAAAAGTACACAGTCCGTAGATACCCAGCATAGTAGAAAGCTGGAAGTCGTTGATGCTTAATGCAATGGTGCACTGATCTCATGTTTGTTCCGAAAAAATGCTCATTTTGTGTACCTAGGCGTCATGTTTCTTATTCCAAACTTCCTTTCAAGAAAACAATTGGTAACTATTTTGTCTACTGCGAAGAAAACTCAATTTGCTGCTGAGGACAAAACTGGCTAACAGATTTATTTACTTGGAGGTATTTTCAGATCGAAAGTCCAAACCACTTTGTCTGCTGCAATGAAAACTCTATTTGATGCTGAGGACAAAACTGACAACAAATTGATTTACTTGGCGAAAGAAATAAACAACAGCAGCAGTTTACATGTACTCCCTCCGTAATATAAGAGCGTTTAGATCACTACACTCTTATATTTTACGGAGGAAGTACATGCTAGGAAGTGGTGACCAATCGACTAAGTCTTATCGGAGGAGATTGGATGTTATTATAATAACAGAGTACAATAATGGACGGGTAGGTTGCAGATGATACATCCCTTTGGGAAATATGTTGTACTTCAACTTTTTAGGACAACAATATATTAGATTCTGAGATGTGGTTCTTATGTGATCAAGGATAACTTCTTTTACATGTCATCAAGTACTATAACCTGAAGACTTCTTTAACTTTTCTGTGCACAGTGTTTTCTGGAGTTGAATTATATCCAAAGCCAGTATTCAGCATAAAAATTAGTTAAAACTTATTGAGAAAGAAGAATAGGACTTCCAAAATGCTTCAAGAAAGACAATTTTAGAGCACCAATTTTTTTCCATAAGACCACATATGTCATTTCTTCACAAAAATTCACATGTAGGTAGAACACTCGAACATATTTACTAGAAAAAGATTCACAATTAATTATTATTTTGGCTATTTTCAGTGACCCATATGACCGTCCCGACCACTATAAAGCTAAAAACAACGTGTACATGAACTTTACATCTTTCGTCACATGAATATCCTTAATTGTCCGCGCCTCCCCCTCCCTCTTCCCTCCCTCCGCCGCCGCCTGAGGTGCTTGCCGGCGCGGCCGCGCGACGCCTATGAAGGTGGCGGCGGGGATCTGGCGGCTCCGCCTCCGTGGAGGGCCCCGGCGTCTAGAGAGGCGGCTCCGATGGGTGGTGCTCGGCGTGGCGGGCTGCCTCCCTGGCCGTGCG